>NC_043001.1:37033910-37133910 GCF_006345805.1 Octopus sinensis | reverse complement strand
TACACACACATACAAACGGACATATACACACACACACACGCATAGTAATTAATATATAAGCGTACACACACATACAAACGGACATATACATATACGCACACAAGCAAAAATACACACGTTCGTGTTTTGCCACTTGTCGCAACAAATTTGCACAAAAGGTAAATAAACCAGAAGGGGGGGGGGGTCAATGTTTCATCGTTTCGGGGTCGATTACGCACTGCATCTTATTCACATTTCCAAACACTGTACCACTGACCCAATATAAATGTTTCTTTATTACTCACAAGGGGCTAAACATAGATGGGACAAACAAGGACAAACAAACAGATTAAGTCGATTACATCGACCCCAGTGCGTTGCTGGTACTTAATTTATCGACCCCGAAAGGATGAAAGGCAAAGTCGACCTCGGTGGAATCCACTAATCCAATATATACTCAAACAAGTTGCACGAGCGACTTCATCAGTGACAAACTCCCGCACACACATATATTTCTTTACTACCCACAAGGGGCTAAACACAGGGAGGACAAACAAGGACAGACAAACGGATTAAGTCGATTACATCGACCCTAGTGCGCAACTGGTCCTTAATTTATCGACCCCGAAAGGATGAAAGGCAAAGTCGACCTCGGCGGAATTTGAACTCAGAACGTAACGGCAGACGAAATACGGCTACGCATTTCGCTCGGCGTTCTAACGTTTCTGCCAGCTCGCCGCCTTTATAGAGATGTACTCGCGCACACACATAGACACACATACACACAAATGAAATGCAATGAATGTATGTGTGCGTGTGTGTTTCCTTTTCACCGACAAAACTTCGTGCTGCATTACTTTTGCGAAGTGAACAGGTCGCGGTTTCAAAGCAAAGAAAATATTTTGACACAAATGAAATTTTAATGTTGAAGTGAAACCGGTAATACTTAAAGTGGTACTACTTAAATACAGAGGTCCCTTAACGGTGCTACTTAATAAATACAGGTGTTACGTACAAAACATTCTAAATGTACGCTGTGTGGATGTGTAATGACACCCTAACCCTAATCCTAGCTAATCCCAAAACTAATCCTCGCCTTCATATTGTTACATAGATGCATCGGGACCTCTGTATTTAAGTAGTGCCGTGAAACTAACGGTTTCTGTGTGTTCTTGAATGCCTTACAAACACCTACGCTGCAATTGCTTTAGTTTCAGCACACGATCTCAGATCAAGTCACTTGCTATGCAAGTACATCTCCGTAATTTTTTTAATCACTGTGGATAAATGCCAGCAATGACCTTCTCAGGCTCTCCAATATTTTAATTTCTAACAGAAACACAATCAGGAGTAGGGAGTGGGGTTGCAAAAAATTAATAATTTCTTAATTTTTTTTGTATATAAATGTATTTATGGGGGGAAATATTGAAAAACATAATACATGCAAGAGTGATAAAAAAAAAAAAAAACGAGGAGGGTTGTCTTTGCATTTGCTAGAAACAACAGCCAAGTCACCCCTAAATCACTCACTTTTCCCTCTGAAAATATTAACAATTTAAAGAGATTTTACCGAAAATGCTCTTTCCATGGTTTTGAAGTGCAAAAAAAAAAAAAAAAGAAGGCCAAAATAGGTCCGGAGTGAGATGATGAGGATGGGGATGTAAACAAAAAGAGTTTACAAAACATTTTTCATACAAAAATGCCCCCACCCCTACCTCCATCATTTCGAAGACTGTGGTTTAAAAAATATGAGGAAAATCTCTGAAAAAATTTTCCCCACAAATTTCTTTATAATCGTAATCTATGCCGTTTGAAAGGGATTTGTATAGATTTTCATTAAAAGAGACCCATCTTCCTGAAAGTTATGAGGTAAAAAAAATGTCAGATCGTGTGAATTTTCCAAAATTCCTCTCTCCAGCCCCTTGGAAAAATTCTCTCTCATAAATCCTTATATGATTTGAAGCCAGAACAATGAAAGCTATACTTACTAAGGAAGTTAGCACTATTATACAAAGAAATAAACGTTAAATATAAAAATTATCAGAATTGGGAATCAAATGTGAAAATATTATCAAGGGGCTAGCAGAAAACCGTCCGGAAGGCAGTCTTTCTGCTAGTATTTACAATTGAGAAAGTGAGAACTTAATATACAGTTGCAGAGTATAAATGTATTCACGCGATTGCGCGCGCGTGTGTGTAATCGTAAGTTTACTAGCACCACGCTGAGAGTTGCTGAAGCATGGAACAAACTGCCGGCATCAGTTGTTAGTTGTCGGAGCACTGCATCCTTCAAAACTTCCATGCTTCCTGAGATTCGCCAACACTACACTTGATTTTCTCCCCTCCATACACACACAAGCATGTATCTGACTCATACATTGTTCGCTTTCCAGACATTTCTACATTACTGCATGTACTTTATATGCACTTTCTGACAAGTTGTGGTGCACCTGAGCATTGTATACAATAATTTTATTATTATTATTATACACACACACACACGCACACCCGTGCACACTGACACGCACACACTCACACACACGTACATACAGTCGCGCATGCGCACGCACACATACATACAGGTTGGGTAACGGAGACCAAGCAGTACAAGTTCATGTAAGTGGTATATGTTTGATCTCTGAAAGTTCATAGTGACCCAACAGGTAGTTAATGTTCTGATTTTATGTCTACGTGAATGACATCAAACTGGTAGAACGGACCTCAAATATATCACACAAACATACACCATAAACTATGCCAGCTGTTATTGAATTAAAGAAATTTAGGCATTCATTTGTTAAAGCTAGAGGGATAATGAAAGTGTTTGTTCGGCAATTTCCGTACAAAATATTTGTTTATTTAAATTTTTTTCAGCGGTATCGCCTATGGTTATGTATATTTTGGGATCTTTTCGGTTTGAACGACAGTTTTTAACATAATTTCTAGGTAACTAAAAAATTTTAAACTTCGTATACTGGTAGAATGTGTTTATAAAACATCTTTTTCTTTTGGCTTTATTGCGAAAATTCTATGGTTTGTAAGATATTTGTTGTTGTTTTTCTTCAATTTCTGCAATTTCAACCAATCAATGACGTCTATTGAGGTAAAAAAACATTCTGTGCCGTATGAATATGTCCCTCGTTTAAGAAACAGATTGGGTTTATTTACATTTGTCAAGAAAAAAAGATACCATTTCCCTCACCCCTAACCCTAACCCTAGCCCTAAAACAGATTGAAATGTAATAGATCGATACTAGAGTCATAATTATGGGTGACAATTTCATATGACACCACTAGAAAAAACTGCCGTTCAAACCGAAAAGATCCATATTTTGTGTATGTATTATATGTTTGTGTATGTTTCTTCTATTTTTTAAAATTATTATAAATCTTCCACTGAGGAAGGAGCCGGTTTCCAACAAAAATAAAAGGCTCCATCTTTGGGATGTAATTAACACAGACAAATTCACATTTGGAACTTGAGAAAAGTTTCACATATTTTTACTGTTGTACTCACAGATTAGACTTGTAATGTACGAATCAGCCGGTCAGTTTCTCTTTCTGAAAATCCCAGTTTATCCAGATTTTCTTTTAAGCATTTACGAAAAAAAATCTAGTGCTCCAATTATTATTGGTATGAATATGAATTCATAATCTAGATATAGAAACTGGAGGTTTCGAAGCAGTTATCCATAGACATCCTCTTTTTCTTTGATTTTCAACGAAATATTTATAGACGGTAGACGGAAACTGAAAGAACTGATTCGGTAGACGGAAACTGAAAGAAGCCCGTCGTGTATGTATACATTATATGTGAGTGTGTGTGTTAGTTTGTGTGTCTGTGTTTGTCCTCCCACCATCGCTTGTCAACCGATCTTGGTGTGTTTACGTCCCCATAACCTAGCAGTTCGGCAAAAGAGAGACCGATAGAATAAGTACTAGGCTTACAAAGAATAAGTCCGGGGGTCGATTTGTTCGACTAAAGGCAGTGATCCAGTATGGGCGCAGTCAAATGACTGAAACAAAAGAATAAAAGATGATATATGTATTTATGTGTTTATATACGCATATCTATATTTGTGTAAGTATACGTATATACTTATGTGCATGTGTATATATTTGTGTATGTGTATACACAGAAACACACGCACACAAATACACAGTACTTACACAAATATACATACATACATAATACATACATACATACATACATACATACATACATGGTCAGGATAAATTTTGTTATTTGGTTGCAAAAAAAGGGGGAACTATAAACCAGACTAGTAACATCTCCATCAATGATTTGACTGTTTCCCCTATATCTAACGAAGAATGTTACAGTTATCTCGGGGCGGTATGAAAATATATCTTACAATGGCACCTGTAACAAAATAACGAGTCACTAAGGAATATTACAACCGAATAAAGACAATTTGGACTTCAGAACTCTCTGAATTCAATAAAACTGTGGCCTACAATGTGTTTGCAGTGTCAGTACTCATACTAACATTTGGGCTTCTTAACTGGACGTTTGATGAGATCCTAGCCATTGATGTGAAAACCCGAAAAATACTGTTGCGCCGCATGCAGGCTTTCGAGGCCACCACGGGTCCCCAAACAAACAACCCGCAGTTTGCTGTCCCAGAGAAGCTCGCGTGCGACAACGCCCAGCAAATCAAAAACCCACTCCGGACGGTGAAGCAGCGAAACGTAGCCCGTAGAGCCAAAAAAAATTAATAAATTATACACAAAACGTTGCGTAGTCAAAGTAAATTTTAAAAAAGAACTTTCAACAACAATAGTTCTTTGGAAAGTTCTTTTTTCTTTCCTTCGTTCCTTTAAAAGCGCTTTTAACATTTAACAACGCAGTTCTTTTTCTTTTTCTTCTTTTCCTTTCAAACATTTAACGTCATAAAGTTTTCTTTTTTTTTAAACATTTAACAACAGTCCTTTTGCTTCTTTCCTTTCTTTTTTTCTTTTCCTTTCTTTTAAAAGCACAGTCAACAACTCGTTTCTTTTTTCTTTCTTTTCTTTAAAAAAAACACATTTAACAACACAAAGTTCTTTTCTTTTTTCCTCTTTCTTTTCTTTTAAAAAGACAGTTAATAACTCGGTTCTTTTTCTCTTTCATTTCTCTTTTTTTTTAGTGCACATTTAACAACACAAAGCACGTTTTCCTTTAAAACATAAAAACATTTACCGGCAACAGTTCTTTCCTTTTACGTCTGCATCTTCGGCAAAAGCTGGCTACGCGCAGTATCCCACTACATCACTTGCCAGTCGTTAAGTTGCCCGTCCCTTGCTCCGTGTATCTCTCTCTGCCCCTGTTTGTCTCTGTCAGACTGCGCCTGTCCCTGTCCGTCTCTCTCTCTCCGACTGTCCTCTCGCAACTCAGCGCTACCCGTATATATGAGGCCGTCCAGCCACAAAGAGAGGCATACCGTACGTAACAGTGCGTGTTTCCCTTCCAAAACTTTATCTTCTTTAAACTTTCTGTGACCGTAGAGGGCCAGAAGTCAAATGCCTACGGCCATAAACAATCGTGCTCCTTGACAAGACAATGGAAATACCACTGACCTGAACAACTAGAACACCGTTTCGAACCCAGCAAATGGAAAAGGGACATAATGTTTTTGTTCTTTTTTTGCGTTCGTATCAATACTAATAGTATACATAATTTCCACATAAACCATGACTTAGACCGCCTCTACCAAAACAAAAACGTGGCGGCAGAAGCTTGACATCAATTTAAAATGACTTTGAATGTCGTGTCATATTCCTTCTGCAATATCTTTTAACCACCAAGTGTCGAAGTGCATCCCATGACCAAATTTGCATACATGAGGCTGGTAACATCATAAGACTTGGAAGACAGCTCCTTGAGCAATATTCCTTGTCTGATAACCTAGAATATATGCCCAAAGAAGTCGCACGACTCTACTACAACGTATCATCAGATAAAAACACGAGCCTGTATGAGCAGCAGACTATGCATGGACATGTTAGAAGAAAGCTCCAAGATGATAGTACACATCGATCATCAAAGCAGTCTATCATGGACCAACAGCCGGATTACGACCTCCCACTTTGAAGGGCATGCGTTTGCAATCCAGGAACAGGAAATATCAATCAAATACACGATGCACAAAAGGGGTAGAGATGCAGGAAAAGCAGCACGAGGTTGTGGCTGTAATGCTGCTACCTGGATCACTTGTACAGGCGTTCTCGCAGTTTGTATATTCACTGTTAACCATGGTGAAGTAATTCACAAACGTACTATGTTGGAACCTGTGCAGTGTTGCCTGTGCTGTATACGTAGAGAGATGATGTTGACGACGTTAAGATGATGATGGTAGCGACGAAGAAAGAAATTGCCGTAATGCTGTTGGACGGGTGTTGTCGTCTGGCTCGCACGTTGTATCTTTGCTGTACATCCATGGGGAAGTAATTCACGAACAGTGCTATGCTGAAACCTGAGCCTGTTCTGTTGGACGGGTGTTGTCGTCTGACGTTGTCGCTGGAACTGGCTGTGTCTTGTGTGGTTAGTAGCTAGACATTAAAAGGTCTGGAACCAAAGACCTTGAGACGAGGAGAAGGTGAGTTTTTATAAGGAACAGTAGGTTCAAGCAGGGTTGAGAACAGACTGTCTCACGTAATATTATTTAGGGGCTTCGACTGGTTATACGCTGGATATTGGCGCGACAGAGTAAGAAGGAAATTGAGCCAATACCAACCAATCAGAGTAGTGGACACAACGGGGTCCTAATAGCAGCCAAAGGCTAGCTGTTATCTGCTACGTTCGAATGTACGCATATATAATAAAGGGGAGAGGAATTTCACTCGAGTGTACGCTAACACGATAACATAGACGAAAGTCAGGAGAAGGAAAATAAGGTGTGGTGTGAGCGGCGGTCAGGCCAAGAAAGAAAGATCATACTTGGTCAAGCACCAAGCACGTGGGAGGAACAGAGAACACGCGCACGCACACACACACACACACACACACACACACACACATACACACACACATCAGACTTGACTTAACATTACCAAAACTGCTTCCTCTTCAGACTAAGATATACCCCAGACTTGATCATGCTTGGCCCCCTGTAAAGGTTTCATCTGACCTACATCAAAGTATTGCATGATGGAAAGTTTAAAATGTTGTCAGCTTAAGCAATGTAATGTTAAATTAACTTAAAAAGAAATACTCTCGCGTTCCGCTGCGGTGATTATGTGGAAACAAGCACGAACATTATTGTTATTATTATTATCATTGTTCAACATTTGGTTCTTTCATGTAAATTTGTAATGCGTCACCTGCTTGTTGCTGGGTGCGTACAGCATTGTGCGTTTTTCTTGGTTGTTGGTAGAATGCAAGCTCTCCCGGTATTGTATTGCGTCAGTTGCGTCAGTTGCTTTTTTGCTTTCTTGTTTTTGAGGCGTGATGCTTTTGTTGTATTAGAGCTTGTATTGTGTGTTGTGTGCGCAATGCGTTCGGTATCCGGCCTACCAATGGTAGTTCTCTGTCTGTATGAAATCACGGCCTCCTTCTGAGCGGGTTAGATATAATATTCTGTCTGCGTCTGCTTTGGGTGGTGACTTCGGAATGTTGTTAATATTTTTCTGATTTTTCTAAGCTTCTCAATTCCTGATCTTCCAGTTTATTATGTTGAAGCTGTAATTTATGACTGTTATTGTGTGTTGTATTTTAGCTGTTTCGTCTATTTCTAGATATTTACATGGGCGATTGTGGTCTCATTCTCTGATCTCTGTGTCTATGTTGAGTGCAGTGTTTTTAGTGCTGATTGATTTACCTCTCATCAGAGTCCCTTCGGTACATTTGTCGAGCCCCATGATCATCCCGATGTCCTTGCTGAAGCTAGGAACAATTTTTAGAAGGTTTTTCTGTTCCGTGGTGTTTTTAGTGAAAACTTTTTAAGCCATCCATGTACAGGAGATAGCTTATTGTTTGTCCATAGCATCTATAATCCATGGTGGTTTCATTTAATAAGTTTGTTATTGGAGTCAGAGAAAGGCAGGAAAGCGGAGTTGACAGCGAGTCTCCCTGGAAAATCCCGCTTCTCAAGTTTTAATGACTTCCCAGGTTTTAATGACTTGTGATTCATTTTTCAATGTCATACTGGCTTTCTAGTTTGCCATTGCATGTTTGATATATTTAAGTAGAGTTGGGGCTACTTTATTTAGAGAAATTTCATTATTACTATTACTATTATTATTATTATTATATTATTATTATTATTATTATTATTATTATTATTATTATTATTCTATGTTTGACTTTTGCTTTACATTTGCACAAACTGGCTCCAAGTCTCACCCAGAGACCTCAAGAGACAAGTTGGAAGTTCATGTTGGCGTTATGTCTAGGGTGCCATATATTTGGTTTTGTACTTAGTGTTGTACTAGTGAATGCCTAAAAAACCATACGAAAATCATGTTTGTTTTAAAACTTGAGATTACATAGAAAGTATTTTGCGTAGGATATGAGCAGTTGCCATGAGCACTATCTTTTGAATTTTTGCCATTTTGGGGGTTTCCTGGTATCTGAGCTAGGTAGCAATCAGCCCCTTTTGCTATTATTATTATTATTATTATTATTATTATTATTATTATTATTATTATTATTATTATCATCATTATTATTATTATTATTATTATTATTATTATTATTATTATTATTATTATTCAGTTGTCTTATTTTTATCATGTGCTTTCACTGCACTACCGCGTGCAACTCTGTGTGTCTTGGGTATGTACTGTGGTTTGTGGCTTGTAATGCTCTAATTTTTACTGTATTGAAAGTATTTTACGTAGGATGTGTGTGGTGCCTAGTAGTGCTATTTTCTGTATGTTATATACACTTGTTAGTCCTGGCGTTTTTGTTATGTATTTGTCTGGATATTTTTTATCATACCTAATGCGTCTACAATGGTAAGAATTGTTTCTGTTTTTAGACTCCATATTCGAGTTACCTCTATTTCCTGATCTTTGTATTTTGAAAGTTTCTCCGTTTATTATTATCATTATTCCTTCGTAACACAGTGTAGGTAAAAATGCACCGGAATCTTTAATCATCTGTCAAGTCACAACAAGGACCTCAGGCAGATAATACTTTCCTTAAGATGTGCGCTGTGCCCTATCTTGCACGGGATTTCCAGTTACCTTAAGAAGTTTTGAAGTTTCAATGGGGTTGAGCCCAACGCTCCGATCACCACTGGTATCGCTTTTACATTACCCTCTCGCATTCCATACAGTCTTGCCATTTCCACTTTCAATTCGGAGTACTAGGTGATTTTTTTCAACCTCTTTACTCACAACATTCATGTCATTCGGTATGGCTACATCAATGGTTTGACAGTATTTGTCTCTCTTACTCAATATCCGACCGACAGTGTTCGATTACACGATCCGTCTGAAAATCATAGTTCCAGAGTATCGTTACTTTTCCATCCTCCTGCATAACATTACTTGGTACATGCCCATACCAATGCTCTGTTACTTCATATTGGTATTTACGGCATAAGAGCCAATGAAGATACACACACATTTTATTGTGGCGGCGTTTGTATTCTTTTTGTGCAAGGCTTTCACATCCACTTACCAAGTGGGTCACATTTTCCACACTCCTTCCACAGAGTCTGCATTTCTGGGTGTCAGAAGTTTTATAGATGTTATACTTAACTAAATTGGTAGCGAGAGCCTGGTCTTGAGCAACAATGATCAGGCTTTCGGTGGTACGCTTCAAATCACCTCGCTCAAGCCATGCCCACGATGCTGTATTATCCTTAACGTCTTGTGTATTCCTTTCAAACTGTCCATGCATTCTCATTTCAAGAAGGTATTTCTTTTCTCTTCTCCTCAGCTATTTGGTTAAACTCTTCCTTGCCCATTATTTCATCTGCATTTACACCCATATCTTTCGCGGCATATTGCAGCAGGTCTTCATCAATATTTATCAAATACTTGGCAAGCGTTCTCCTTTCACTCCTTATACAATGGTCTATACTAATTAGTCCTCTGCCACCATTCTTTCTTTTCATACACAATCTGTTTACATTTGCTTTATCTAGCGTTGATATTTCCTCCTTAGTCCATTTGAGGATGGACACACTATATCTGACCACCGCAACTACCCAGATATTCATAGCGGTAATCAAATTTTTGGCATTCCGGTTGGATTTCAACTCCATCTTCACCCTTCTTTGATACGCCTCGCTGACCTTGACTTTCATTTCAAGCAATTCATTATCTAGTTGGTTCATCTCCCTTCCATGTCCACCCACCACAGTATCAGGGTTCACTCTATAACGTTCCTGTTCCTATTATTATTATTGTTGTTGTTGTTGTTGTTGTTGTTGTTGTTGTTGTTGTTGTTGTTGTTGTTATTATTATTATTATTATTATTATTATTATTATTATTATTATTATTATTGCGTAACTCTTCACAAAGGTAAACAGTCAAGACGAAGAGCGCGATTCGATTGTAATAGATATTTTATTGGTTGAACGATATTTCGACAGTAAGTCTGTCTTTGTCAAGTTCAAAATAAGAGGTGATAAAAGTTCAAAATTATAGAAATTTAAATTTAAAGTATGAACGAGAGTAATCAGCGTACACACGTTGATGGAATGACATCATCAGTCTTTAAGTTGTTGTTGTTGTTGTTGTTGTTGTTGTTATTATTATTATTGTTATTATTGTTATTATTATCATTATTATTTCTCTTTATTACGGGTTTTGTTGGAGCTATTGGAGTCTTACATGCGTAGCGGGCTTGCTACCTGCAACCTACGGTACCATGATATCCATTCTTTTCAGCTACTAATACTTTCCTTATTATCATTGTTGTTATTGTTGTGGTTGTTGTGGTTGTTGTTGCTGTTGCTGTTGTTATTGTTGTTGTTGGTTTACTTCTCAGAGCGCTCGATCTTGTTTGTTCTGGTTAGCTTCTGTGAGAGCGGACAGTAGCATGCTGTCAGAGGTCTTCGGGATCTCGTTCCGCACACTGTAAGCTTTGATACTTGGTTGTCAATTGTCGTGACAGACATTCAACATCCAAGTACCAATCTCAAAATCCTAGCTGTCCCCAGCAGCGCAGTTTTTGGGGCTTGTTCTGCTCTCATGTCAATTCCAGATTGATTTGCATTTCATTTCATCTTCCGACCGGATCTCAGCCAGAGACCTAAGGCACGTATATATTAAATGGAGAGAAACTTCCTGAGAACGTGGGCGGTTGATGTCAACACAATTTTTTGAGTCTCATAGATTGTTGGTTCTCAAGGGCTCTTGTCAAAAAACTTGTCACTGCCTTTCTTGATCATTCTCAGGGTATCTACGACAAGAAGGATGGTTTTGGTTTTTAATTGCCACGTTCTATATACCTCAATCTCAAGGTCCTTATATTTCGACGGTTTTTAAAATTCCTTTGCTGAAATGTTTCTATTAGTAAGTACTGTCATATCAATTAACAGGCATGTTTTTGTCTTAGGTCCTTGATGACGATATCTGGTCTGTTATCATTTATTTACCTGTCTGTATGTATCTCATAATTCCATAGGATGGTAACATTCTCTCATTCAGAGATTGGCTCTAGATGATGTTCATACCAGTTCTTAGGGTGCAGGATGTCATAGTGACAGTATACGCTCCAGTGAAAGTATTAGCTAACTCGATCATGCCTGGAATTATATTCTGTAAGGGCAAGGACCGAGCAACCGGCAACAATGTGCTCAATACTCTCAAGTTAGTCATTTCAGAGTCTATACTTTGTGTCTACATCATTGTGTGTGACATTAGCTTGATAGTTCTGAGTGAGGATACTCTGATCTTGTGCCGCTAGGATAAATCCTTATGAGTTCTTTTCATATCTACATCAGCTTCCCCAGTTCGTTTGAGGTATTGTCCATGCAATGGGTTTTCTTTCCACAATCTCGATATTACCTTCAAGCTTTCCTGTTTGGTTTTTGCTTTACTCATTTTTGCTACTTTAGTAGTGGTGTGTCCTCCTTGTAATCATTACAATCAAGGAGGCTAAGCTCTCGCCCCTAATTATATGTCTCCTTTAAAATAGAATGTAGTTTCTTACTCTGCTCATGTTGCCTTACCAGCTGTATTACTCAGTCGGTGTTATTTTGGATGTACACTTGGAGAGTTATCGCTGACGTTTTATAGGACGTTTCAAGTTGGATTACACATCTAACGCCTTCCTTTCGTGGGAGATAGAGCCTATGGACGTCTGATTTTGGGTGGTGCATCCTGTTTATCGTCTGCAGTTTCCTAATCTTTATGTCAATACGCTGGAGTTCACTCAGATTCTAATTGATGACATTAAGGCTATACTGGACAACTGGTACCACAGGGAGTTTTATAGCTGCAATTCTATTCTAAGAGTTCAGCTCAGTATCCAGCATCATTCTGACACATTTTTAATACTTTTTCCTGATATTCTCTTTCATTGATCCGTGTTAAATCCCTTCTCCTTCGAGTACCCCAAGATACTTATAAAAATCTTCTTGATCCAGGTCCTTGATAGATGTTTCATGATCTAGTTGGGTCGTGGTAATAGCTGTCAGTTTACCACGTCTGAACGATGATTTTGCACTCTTGTTAAGGCCAAATTCCATATTGGTGCCATCGCTGAATTTTTTCACTGTTACCTGTAGCCCTTTCAGGTCATTTTCTTCTTTTGCAAATGTTTTCAGATCATCCATGTAGAGCAAGTGTGAGATGATCTTGTCAAACATTTTGTAACCGTGATCTGTTCTATTCAGCTCGTGGAACAAGGGAATGAGGGGGAAACATAAAAGGAGAGGGGAGAGTGAGCCATCCTAGAATATTCCACGATCTATTTTGATGTTCCCTGATACACAGTGCCTTTCTCGTGGTTGAGAAATAATTTTGTGTTCCACAGTCCCATACTGTGCTGTTGAAAACATTCCACGAAAGGAGAGCTCTTGTATATATTTAGTGTCTTTAAGATCCGGCTATGTGGGACACTGTCAAATGCTTTGCAATAGTCAATCCAAGCTGTGCTAAGATTTTTTTTTTTTTCACGAGCAATTTTCGAGTGTCACACGGTTTATTAATAGTTGGTTTTTGCATCCATAGGACTTTCTTTTGCACTATTTTTGTTCAAGGGGAAGAACGTTGTTTTCATCGAGTAATTGGTACATCCTTTCGGTGAGGATGGATGTAAATGTTTTGTACATGGTAGTCAAACAAATGATCGGCCTGTAGCTTTTGGGGTTTCTTGTGTCGCTCGTTTTAGAGAGCAGGTATGTTACCCCTAATGTTAACCAGCTTGGAGTCTTTTCGGAGTTTTTGATGATATTAAAGAAACATTCCATTAACTGACTGTGTGATGTTGAAAGGCTATTAAGTTTAGGATTTCATTATGTCCCAAGACTTCCAGTTACGAGTTTTAGACAGAGCTTAAGCTAGTTCCTGCTTTGTAATATCAGCTTCCTTGTTGAATTCCTTTCTAGCGTTCCATATGCGTTTCCAAAATGTCACTACTTCTCTTATTTCAAGCGGGTCTTTTACTTTGATCGGCCGTTTCCCTAATTCACGGTAGAATTTCTTAGCATTAGTTTTAAATATCGTATTTTCTCTATAAAATGTGTTTTTCTTATCATACCTGCGTAAGCATTGGGCCTTAACCTGCATATTTTGTTTAACTATCTCTTTTGCTCTCAGGGCTTCAGTTATGTTTGTTTATTTATTTATTTATTTATTTATTTATTTATTTATTTATTTATTATCATAATTATTATTGTCCTTATTATTGTGAAGGCGCATGGCTTAGTGGTTGGGGCAATCGACTCACGATTGTAAGGTGGTGAGTTCAATTCCCGGCGACGCCTTGTGTCCTTGAGCAAGACACTTTATTTCACGTTGCTCCAGTCCACTCGGCTGGCAAAAATGAGTTGTACTTGTATTTCAAAGGGTCAGCCTTGTCAAACTCTGTGTCACGCTGAATCTCACTGAGAACTATGTTAGAGGTGCACGTGTCTGTGGATTGCTCAGCCACTTGCACGTTAAATTCACGAGCAAGCTGTTCTGTTGATCGTATCAGTTGGGACCCTCGTCGTCGTAACCGACGGAGTGCTCCTTTTGGAGGTGTACTGGCCCAGTGGTTAGGGCAGCGGATTCGCAGTCGTAGGATAGCGATTTCGATTCCCAGAATGTGAGTGTTTATTGAGCGAAAATACCCAAAGCTCCACGAGGCTCCTGCAGGGGGTAGTAGCGAACCCTGCTGTACTCTTTCACCACAACTTTTTCTCACTCTTTCTTCCTGTTTCTGTTGTACGTGTATTTCAAAGAACAAAGCCTTGTCACACTCCATTCTGATATCAGCACTGAAAGTATACACCGTATCAACGTGGGAACTGACTTGGGCTTCATCTTTACCATAAAGTTTGAGGTCATCCATGAATAACAAATGGTTGACTTTTTGTTGGCGGCTTTTGAATACATACCCAGCTTTTGCTTTCCTCAGAATCAGTGTTAGTGGTATCAAGCACAGTACAAAGATCAGTAGGGACATGCAGTCCCCTTGGAAGATGCCCCTCCTAATTTCGACTGTCCCTAAACTTCTTCCGTATGCTGTCAGGTCCGTCCTCCAATTCGCCATACTTTTTCCAAGCAATCGTTCAACATTCGATGTAATGCCAAATAGGTTCATACACTCCATATTACAAGAGTGTGGGATCATATCGCTCGCCTTACGATGGTCTATCCATGACATGGCTAAGTTACTTTGCCTCCTCTTGCAGTCTCTAAGTACAGTTTTGTCTATCAGGAGTTGATCCTTTGTATCTCTGCACTTACGCTTACAACCCTTCTGCCCATGTGGCAGGACTCCATTTTTTTTACCAGATGTTCGTACATTGACTCTACGAGTATTCCAGTCAATAATTTCCACATAAGTGGCAGGATATTGGCCTGTAATTGTCTACCGTATTGCCTTTTTTTGATGTTTTTCAAGCACAGCACTGTCCTACCCAATGTCAACCACTCTGGTGTTACTTGGTTGGCATTTAACAAGGTGTTGAGTTGCGCAGCTATTCGTGCATGACATTCACCAAATCTTTTGATCCAGTAGTCTTGAACTCCATCTGGTCCCGGGGTCTTCTAGTTGCTCATTTTTTGCTGATTTACTTCACTTCCCTAACTGAAATAACTAGTTCTGCCTGTTTTAGACAGACTACTGTTTGTTTCAGTTCTTGCAATCATTCAGCATCCTTCTTGTGCTCCTTGTCTTTGCTCCAGATATTACACCCAAAACCTTTGACTTTCAATGTTATCTGGTATCAACTTTTCATCTTGTACACTCTCCATTTATTTCTTTATAGAATCTCTTCTGATCTACTCTGAATAACCTATTTTGGTGGTAGCCCTTCATTCTTTGGTCGTATCTTACCATCTTTGCTTTCTTTGCAACGAGGCACTGTTTCAGTTCCTCTATTACTATTTTCAGGCCCTTTCTTTCAATATTATACTTCCTGTTCAGCGCCCTGTATTTTTGTTCGCTTTTAATCTCCCTTTTCTCTTTTCAGTCTAACACAGAGATTTCCTTCGAAAGCACGTCTAACCCTGTCTGGGTTCTTCTTTTCCACCATGGATCTTTTCTTTTGTCACTCTCAATATGTTTCTCTTTCTTGACATCAACACCCACGTTTTCTGCTACAACAATACTTGCTGCCTTGATCAAATTATTTGTTTCTGTGATGTTGTTTGTTCTGATGTATTTCAGAATTATCTTGACATTTTTCGTTTTTTGGTTCAATTTCCATCGAACAACCTTTTTAAGATTGCAAATAATGTCGTTATCGTTCTCCTGTAATCTTAACTTTATTCTGTCGTAGACTGCCTTCTGTTCATCTGTCATGTCGCTATTAATTTTATTGTCTTCTTTTAGATCATCTATTTGTCTCTCATCAAGTAAACTACCACTGCTCCTTTCCTGTGCTATGAAATTACACTTATTAGTAAGAACCGTATTTTCATTGTTATCTCTGCTGCTATTTTCCATGACCCGTCTTTTGATAGCTTCGAGCTCTACTTTTGTGAACCAACAATTTTTTCTTATTGCTCTAGCTTGATCACATATTCTCTATTCCGTGAGTTGAAACAATCCCTTTTCTCTCCAATGATCACACATACGTTGTCGGTAACCCCTAATTTGAGCACCATTTTCATCTACCGGGCTGCTCGGGTAGTAAGACTCCATGACCACAACATTAATTTGCTTGCTCCATGTACACCGTGTGTGGTGGTTCCTTTCTGAATATCGACAGGCTGGAGCCGGACCAGAATCTCAGAGCCTACCGGGTGTAACACTGTCACCATCATTGGCTTCAGTCTCATTACCACCGTTATTCACAATATTTTTGTTTTTTTCACTGTCACTCATACAAGGTAGCGATTATTAGGCTACGCAATTTCCAGTATTTTTACTGTGACACCATCACTAGATGTATCATTAATCAGCCCATGAAGTGGCTCCACTCGTTTCCTTTCATTATTATTATTATCATCATCACTGATATCACTGATATTATTGTTTTTATGTGTAGTAGCAGCAGTGGTTGCAGCAACAGCAACAGTAGCAGAGGTGGGGGTAGTGGTAAGGGTAGTAGTTGGGACTCAGATTCCTGTGCTATCATATTATTATTATTATTATTATTATTATTATTATTATTATTATTATTATTATTATCATCATCATTATTCAGTAGTCTTATTTTTATCACATGCTTTCACTGCACTACCGAGCGCAGCTCTGTGTACCTTGGGTATGTGCTGTGGTTTGTTGTGATGCTCTTATTTTTACTGTATTGAAAGTGTTTTACGTAGGATGTGTGCGGTGCCTAGTAGTGCTATTTTTTGTATGTTATATATACTTGTTGATCCTGGTGTTTTTGTTATGTATTTGTCTGAATATTTGTTATCATACCCAGTGCACCTACTATGATAGGAATTGTTTCTGTTTTTAGGCTCCACATTCGAGTTACCTCTATTTCCAGATCTTTGTATTTTGAAAGTTACTCCGTTTCATTTTGAGTAACATTGTTGTTATTATTATTTTTTATAATTTTCATTAGTATTTTCTTTCAATTCTGTTTCCATTTCTTGCCGAGTGTCTTCCTGACACCTAGGTCAGCGAAACGTACTGTATACATTAGTAGGCCATTAAAATAAACACACTAGATTGTTCATTTACAAAGTCATGTGATAGAGAAGAGGGGAAAGATAGACAGAAAAAGGAA
Source organism: Octopus sinensis (assembly GCF_006345805.1). Taxonomy (NCBI): domain Eukaryota; kingdom Metazoa; phylum Mollusca; class Cephalopoda; order Octopoda; family Octopodidae; genus Octopus; species Octopus sinensis. The sequence goes on along the minus strand of NC_043001.1, from coordinate 37,116,636 downwards.
AAAATAAAAATGTAAAATAAAGGGGAAAAAAGGAAAGAAAATTCACAGCGACAATGCTGTATTATTATTATTATTATTATTATTGAGTGAGAGAGCAGTGCATGCCATCAAAGTGACACTGGGGTAAAATATACGAAGCCCAATATATCCATCATGACTACCCGTCTGATAAGGGTACACCAGGCACATGCATCACAACCATATGTGCGCGACATGGTGATCTCATATCAAGATAAACAGCACATGACCTTGCAGGTGGGGCCCAGTTAGAATTTTCTTCAGGTTGAGTAGTCCATCCCGCTCAAATGGTCCCTGAATAAGGATTGTTTAAGGATGTTGAAAGAACCACCCATGTTTCCAGAGGTGAATTATTCAAACCCCAAAGAATCCCTCTCAACACATGGCTATGATGCTCCCCCACTACTTCTGCTCGTGATCAGAGATGCACATATCGTCAGCCACTGAGGGACATGCTCAACTGGTTAAGGTCAAACAACTGACAAGCAAATCTGTGGTATTGAGCAGAATATTTGCTGTAGCTCATCTTTTATAGGAAGACAAAACAATGTACATGATAACACTTCCAATCAGTTAAGATCAGAAGCCATGAGAGCCACTGCCTGGTACTGCATCAGGGCATTTATTATTATTATTATTATTATTATTATTATTATTATTATTATTATTATTATTATTATTATTATTGTTATCGTTGTTGTTTTATTATGTTTTCTGTGTCAACAAGCCCTACTGTACAGATTATTGACCAGCAATAAGCGTCGTTGATTTATTTCTCATCGAAAACCAAATTAATACAATGAATGGGAAAATATATATAAAGTCAAAGCGGTATTTTAAAAATTACTACTACTACTACTACTACTACCACTACTACTACTATTGTGCGAGTGAGCAGTGCATGCCATCAAAATGACGCTGGGGTACAAACATACGAAATCCAGTATACCCATGCATGACTACTCGTCTGATAAGGGTCCACCAGACACATGCGTGACATGGTGATCTCGTATCAAAATAAACAGCGCATGTTAGAATTTCTTCAGGTCGAGTAGCCGATCCCGCTCACAAAGTCCCTGAATAAGGGTTGTTTAAGGATGTTGAACGAAACACCCATGTTGCCAGAGTTGAATTATCCAACCCCAAAGAATTCTCAACACATGGCTATGATGCTCCCCCACTACTTCTGCCCGTGATCACAGATGCACATACCGATTTCTTTATTACCCACAAGGGGCTAAACACAGAGGGGACAAACAAGGACAGACATAGGTATTAGGTCGATTACATCGACTCCAGTGCGTAACTGGTACTTAATTTATCGACCCCGAAAGGATGAAAGGCAAAGTCCACCTCGGCGGAATTTGAACTCACAACGTAACGACAGACGAACTACGGCTACGCATTTCGCCCGGCGTGCTAACGTTTCTGCCAGCTCGCCGCCACATACCGTGAGCCACTAAGGAACATGCTCGACTGATTAAGGTCAAACAACTGACAAGTAAATCTGTGGTATTGAACAAAATATTTGCTGTGGTCCATCTTTTATAACAAGACAAAACAATGTACATAATGACACTTCCAATCAGTCATGAGAGTCAATGCTTGGTGTCTCATCAGGGCGTAATCAGAAGTTATGAGAGCCGCTGTTTGGTACTGCATCAGGGCATTATCAGAAGCCATGAGAGTCACTGTCTAGTACAGCATTAGGGCATGATCAGAAGTCATAGCCACTGCCTGGTACTACTACTACTACTACCACCACCACCACCACCACCACCACCACCACCACCACCATCACCATTACGATCACCATCATCATCATCATCATCATCATCATCATCATCATCATTATTATTATTATTATTATTATTATTATTATTATTGTTATTATTATTATTATTATTATTATTATTATTATTATTATGATGTTATGCCTTCTGTATCAACGTACTCCACTGTACAGGTTATTGACCAGCAGTAAGCATCGTTGAACTATTTATAATCGAAAACCAAATTTATACAAATGAATGGGAAATATATATATATGTTGCTGTTTTGTTATATCTGCTTCGTTTATGCTTTCTTGTATAAAGAAAAGAAAAGAAAAACAAAAAAACGTTACAAAGATTTCATGCAAATATATGACAAAATTTGGAACTACCTATGCGTATGAAAGTGCGGAGTGAATAGGCACAACGAAATAAGTAGACAAAAAGAGAAAACGAAATCTTTTGAATCAGCAGTTAGGTGTGTCAGCGGGATCGTCGATCAACCAGTAGTGGTGACGTGAGGTCAAGAAACTATACTCTCTCAAACGTTGCTATTCCACTACTCTTATACTCTTTTACTTGCTTCAGTCATTTGACTGTGGCCATGCTGGAGCACCGCCTTTAGTCGAGCAAAACGACCCCAGGACTTATTCCTTGTAAGCCTAGTACTTATTCTATCGGTCTCTTTTGCCAAACCGCTAAGTTAGTTACGGGGACGTAAACACACCAGCATCGGTTGTCAAGCGATGCTAGGGGGACAAACACAGACACACAAACACACACACGCATATATATATATATACATATATACGACGGGCTTCTTTCAGTTTCCGTCTACCAAATCCACTCACAAGGATTTGTGGTCTCTTGAGAGAAGAAAAGGGAAAGTACATTAAGTATCGGTCTGAGCTCCCCTGCGTGTGTCTTAATGGTTATGAGTTCGATAAAAGATATATCCGTGGAGAACAACTTTAATTTAATTTTAATTAACACTCAACAAGTGGAAAGCTCTGGGGCCTGTTTCAAGTGCAGAAATACTGAGACACAATAGTTCGTTCTTTTCGGTTTTAAACGTTACGGTGTATTTTATGATAGGTTTAGTTGCCCTCTCTCGCAGGTCGTGAGACCGACTTTTTATGTCTTATCTTACTGTCGTGCCCCCATGGAGACAAACAGTTGCGATATCAGATATGTTGACAATGCAGGTTAAAATGACTCGAGGGAAAATGAATGGAATTTTTGTCGTCAGTATGCAAATGTACACCAGTGAAGAAAGCCGGAGGAAAAAATCTGGCGAAAATTTTTAATACTTCAAGTGGTTGGAAGGATTTTATAAAGATCTACTGGTCGCTCTTATTTAAAGATCTACAAGTCGCACAAGGCCAGTAATTTCGAGGAAGGTGATAAGTCGATTACATCGACCCCCCACTGATCAATTGATACTTATTTTATCAATCCTGAACGGATGAAGAGTAAAGTCAACCTCAGAACGTAAAGACGGAAGAAATACCTATTTCTTTACTACCCACAAGGGGCTAAACACAGAGGAGACAAACAAGGACAGACAGACGGATTAATTTGATTATATCGACCCCAGTGCGTAACTGGTACTTATTTAATAGACCCCGAAAGAATAAAAGGCAAAGTCGACCTCGGCGCAATTTGAACTCAGAACGTAGCGGCAGACGAAATACTGCTAAGAATTTTGTCCGCTGTATAACTGGTTGCTCTTACATTAGAATAGCAAAGAGTATATTTGCTGATTTACGAAAAGTTTTGTCAAACTAGAATAAGCCAATTAAAAGTGAACAAAGTAGCGTTGTATGTAATATAGTTATGTACAGTAATATTTAACATATTCACGTATGGTTATCTTTCGTCAGACTTAATTTTTTGCAGCTTATTTCCTTGACAGAGCCGCAGTCCTGGAAAAAAGGAAGATAGAAACAGAATACCAGGCACCTAAAGTTCATCAGTCGCTCACAGCTGTCTGCCAATAATGTAGTCGGTAAAAGTTCCGCTCTGGCTTTCCATGGATTTTCTACGGGTTAATGGCAGTCAAGAGTGACCACCTTCTCGGTTGGACGTTGATAAAAATTAACTAGATAGTCTGTCCCGAAGGGCATTCGGATCAGAGCGTATGGATAATTTCCAGAAATCCCTAATTTGGCCGTGTTACGGGAAGATGGATGCATCGTCGTCTCGAGATAAACTCTACAGGCATGAAAGTGCCCTCAACTCGGTATGCACACAGAGAAATGAAACTGTTATTCATTCACTCGTCTAAATCTCTAGCATGTCCAATACCTGTTACCTTTTGGGCGGATTCGGTTATCAACTGAGTCTATTAGGAAGATTATTCCACCGCCTTCTTTTCAACCGGGAATGATAGGTAGTTTTCATGTCTAGGGGCTTTAGCGAAACTGTCTGTGTGGTGGGCAAGACTGAAAAGGTCGATGACAGGCATCTTCTTCTTTGACCAAGTGCTCGTCAACTTGTCCGAGTTTCATTTGAAAAGGAAAAGGAATGTTGAAAGGTGGATGAGAGTGACACGCACACACACACACACACGCACACACACACACATACACACGCACACACACACACACACACACACACACACACACACACACACACACTCACGCACGTAACGAATAGCTTCCTAGATTCTTTATCAAGATTCGAAACCGAATCAAGATTTTTCTGCCGGTTCCTTTCGCTTCTTCTTGGCTTTTGCACTCAGAAATTATGGGAGTCAGCTTCCACACTTTTCCTACATTCTTAGGTTAAATACAGTTCAAGAGAGACAAACACATTACTTCTCATTGTTCTCCGACCTAAATCCGGCTTTGAAACAAATATAAATACAGTGCCCGAATTTAGTTCTACCTCTTCCATTTGGCCCCTCGCTAGAAGAGCACATCTGCCTGTCTCTCACTTCATGTATGCCCTGTCTGTGCGTGACAGTATAACTTTCGCCCTCTCTAACCCAGAGGTAGACTCTCTCTAACTCTTTCACTCTCTCCCTAACTCTCTCTCTTTTTCTCCCCAGTCTTCTAGCAGTCAACAAAACATGAATTTAATTACATACAGCTGGATAACAGAACGGCAAATTATCATTGTATAACAATAATTTGAAGAAGTGCTCGTATATTGTAACGATAAATAAAGGGCCATTTCAATCTATATTCTATTAAGACTCGCTACTCGCTTGCTTGCGTGCTTGTCTGTTATTTAATACAACCAAACCGGTGCATAATGGGAAAATACTCTGAATTAAGATACCCCTGAAATGTGAATACAAACGGAATAAAACAACTTTCACGTAAATCGGACAACGGATTCCCAAGATTCGATTTTGATGGGGTGTGGTATACCTTCATAAATACCCAAAACGGTGCATTATGGGAAAATACTCCGAAAGTAACATAATCCTGAAAGGGTTACTCTAACCTTTTGATTAGCGAGAGACATTATGATCAATGTCTTCTGTATTTTGAAGACAAACTTTACGACCTGGACAAAGGTCTTAGTGACTTTAACTTGCCAACGAAAAAATACGAGTTGTTTTTACAATAAATGTTTATATTTTCGCTTATGTTAAACACAACATTTTTATCATTTAGAAATATTTTAAAGTCAATATGATTTGAAAAATACAAGTTGTCTGTGACACATAAAGCATTAACAGGAGAAATTTTAAAGAGATTATATACCAGTATTATTTGGTTTTTATGGAGACTTCTACTTTTTCTTTTGCTTTTGCTTTTGTTTTTAACTTCCGGGTATAAACTTGGCGTTATAAAATTTATCGCTGAAATTTCAATAGAAGGGTAAACAGACTATATATGTATGTATTCAGGTGTTTGTAGCATGTTGGAACATACTTCTAACTTTGCTCTCAATAATATCGAGAGTGTAACTTTACTAGCTAGTACAAGGGTTCGACTAACACAAATATCATTGTGGTATATATAGATTGATTGATTCTAGTTTCAGCTCATGAGCTGTGGCCATGCTGGGGCACCGCCATTTATATATATATATATTCTTATTCGTGCTATCATTATTGTTTTTACGTATTTTTGTATTTTTATTCGTGTAACATCGTCCTTTTTCCTTCCCTGTGTTGTATACATTCGAGGCTTTCTTCCAAGGAATCTAATGCGCTTGGCTTAGATTTCCCTTGGGGGCTGCCCAGATCGGAGCAATCTCAAGATTAATCAGCCGAAATTGCGAAGATGATCCGGTTCTTGACTGATGATTGAGGGCTTCGAATGTCCCGTCCGTGTTTTTTGTGTCGTCTTCTAAATGTTTCACGTTCTTGTCCCAGTTTGTATATTTTTTTTACTTTTACATATATATATATATATATATATATTCGAGGGGGTGCTGAAAAGTTTCTGGCTTTAAGAATCTCGTAAAAGGCATGGTTGGAGGTCCAACCTTCCCAGTTCTTTTAGAAAAACTGAAGGACCGCTGCAGTATGTGTGTGAATCTGAGAGGGGAATATGTTGAATAAAATCGTAATTAACCGATTCTCCTGTATTTAGTCGAGTTAATCGACCCAGAAATTATTCTTTGTAAGCCTAGTACTTATTCTATCGGTCTCTTTTGCCGAACCACTAAGTTATAGGGCCGTACACACACCAACATCGGTTGTCAAGTGATGGCGGGGGAGACAAACACAGACACACAAAGACATACATACATACATACATACATACATACATACATACATACATACATACATACATACATACATGATGGCTGCCCCCTCGTTATCGAGTATGGCCATTGCACGAAGCTTAACTGTTACTGGTACTGTGATCGAATGTGACTTTTTAGCCCAGCCAAAGATCTACAATGTCTTGTACAGAATTGGCAGCTAAAACCTTTACCGGTAATAACCGGCTGTAGTTGTAACTGGGCTTCATGTACCTTTGCATGTCGTTTAAGTCCTCCTGTCGAATTACACTCTCTTCCACATGCCTGACATATATTATTAGTATGGTGTGTAACACCACCACCAGTGGCCAGATTGTCACTCATCTGACTCGCTTTATGACTACGAACATGGCTCTTGAGTCCAGCTTTACTGAGGCAGGGTCTAACACAGACACTGCATGTCAGTATCATAGGAAGACCCTTCCCATCTGGAAGTGTAACAGCGATGCCCTTCCTGACATCCCTCATTACTTTCTTATACATACATACATACATACATACATACATACATACTACATACATACATACATATATATATATATATATATATATATATTATATATATATATATATATATATATATATAATATATATATATATATATATATATATATATATATATATATATTATATATACACATACATATATATTAATAAAAGGAATTCCAACTTTGTCTGATTTTCACGTTTTATTTACAATCTTATAATGATATAATATAATATAATATAATATAATATAATAAAATAAAATAAAATAATAGAATGTTAAATGTTCATTCTGATTTGAACTAGTACTTTCATGCATTAAATTATGCAATCTTCAGGTTCATGTAGTAGTGGTGACAATCATGCTTCACAATTTTTGACTGTCAAAAATGTGAAGCATGACTGTCACCACTACTACATGAACCTGAAGATTGCATAATTTAATGCATGAAAGTACTAGTTCAAATCAGAATGAACATTTAACATTCTATTATTTTATTTTATTATATCATATTATCTTATATTATATCATTATAAGATTGTAAATAAAACGTGAAAATCAGACAAGGTTGGAATTCCTTTTATTAATATATTCTTCTATACACAATCACACACACCCGTATATATATATACATACTAGCAATGTCTCCCGGCGTTGCCCGGGTCTTATGAACTAGAAGCACATTGTATTATTTGGTCCTTTCTTATGGGCAGAATCGGCACAGCTGATATATAGATCGATACTAGGGTTATAATTATGGGTGACAATTTCATACGACACCACAACGGAAAATGGGATTTTTTTCTAGCGGTGTCAAATGAAATTGTCACCCATAATTATAACCCTAGTATCGATCTATTGCATTTCAATCTATTTTAGGGTTAGGTTTAGAGTTATGGTTAGGGTTAGAGTTGGGGGAAGGGTATCTTTTTTTCTTTGCAAATGTAAATAAACCCAATATGTTTCTTAAACGAGTGACATATTCATACAGCACGGAATGTTGTTTACGTCAATGGAGGTCAGCGATTGTTTAAAACTGCCGAAATGCTCGAAATTAAAGTCGAAATATGTTACAACATATAGAATTTTCTCAATAAAGCCAAGAAAAAATGATGTTTTATAAACACATTCTACAAGTATACAAAGTTTAAAAGTGTTTAGTTAACTAGAAATTGTGTTGAAAACTGCCGTTCAAAAGGAAAAGATCCCTGTTAAAAAAGAAACATTATCATGAAACTAGTTAAGAGTTGAATAACAGGTCTGTGATTATATTGAAAGAGCCCCTGAAGCTTTCTACTTTGCCAAGTTTCCGAGTTTGTTATACCAGGATAATATTTTTATTTTCAGATATATTTGCGAGTATTGTGAACGGTGTTAAATGAGTCAAATCTTCATGCTGGTATTACTTGAAAGTGAACGTTGTTGTTTGAAGTCCAAGCCGCAAGTAAACTTTCAATATCCGCGCGTTTCACTGTCGCAGGGGGAGGAAAATTGCATACATAAACTAAGAGATACACGTACATTAACGCACACCTATGTCCTTGTGTATGTCTGTCTCTGCCTTTAGATGCGTGTGTATGTGTGTGTGTCAGTCGACACAAAAATGTATGTATACTGACAGACACATACACCGTGACACACATACTTATCAGTCATCGGTCTAGCGTAGGTAACGAACGTACGAACACGCGCATATAGAAAATGTGACGTCTTTGTCATTATGGTGGTGATATAAAATATCGATAGGTGACTGAAAGAAAAATGATAATGCTAAATTTTTGTAATTCAAATATATGAATGAAAATACAGTTTAGTTGATAGCCCTAACGCGAAAATCGGCAATTCGGTTTTGGAATGCATAAGGAACACACACACACACACACAACCTTCTTATATATATATATATATATATATATATATATATATATATTATATATATATATATATATATATACGGCAGGCTGCTTTCAGTTTCCATCCACCAAATCCACTCACAAGGCTTTGGTCAGCCCGAGGCTATAGTAGAAGACACTTGCCCAAGATGCCACGCAGTGGGACTGAACCCGGAACTATGAGGTTGGGAACCAATTTTCTTACCACACAGCCACGCCTGCGACTATATATGTGTGTGTGTGTGTGTATGTGTGTGTGTGTGTGTGTGTGTGCACGCGCGTATTGAAGGTTGAAAAGTAACACACGAGTTAATATGCTATAAGGGAAATAAGACAAGGTAGAAAATGCTAAAATAATTTTATCGTTAAATACATATTGTACCGGTTTCAGTCTTTTCGACTTTTTCAGCTAAGAGTAAAACAAGAAAAGCAATTAAATCGAAGAAAAAATTAAATAAAATATTTTGCAAATATTTCTATTGTCTTCAAATAGGTAGGACAATTTCCTTTCTTCTGTCTCTTGTATTCTCTTTTGTGAAGGCTCGGTAGATAGTAGCAGATCTGAAAAAAATAGTGCTTATGGGTGCAAGGAAAGGTTGGTTCTGAAGTTTGGTGATTTAAGCAGTAGCAACAGAGAAAGGAGACGGCGAAGGAAGAAAAGAAGAATGAAAATATATATGAAGAGAGAGAGAGATGTGCAAACTGATCGAAAACTTCCAATTTAGAAAGGAGAGATAGATGAAACCCATAGCTTAGTAAAGAGTTATCGTGCCATACACAGTCAAGGTCATTGTTATTACCAATAATAGTACCAGAAATTTTGACAGGAGTGCTCAACTGATCTTATTTTGTCGAACCCAAAAGGATAAAAGGCAAAGTCACCTTCGGCGGAATTTAAATGTAGGACGTAAACAACCGAAAGAAATGTCGCTAAGCATTTTATCCGACGTGCTAAAGATTCTGCCAGCTCACCGCCTTAACGACACTTCTCAAAGGTGAAAGACTTGTAAGGAAAAGTCAGTCTTATGTAGGTTAGGATCTACGGAAGCTTTATTGCCGGTCACTGATGAAGGAAAACTCGTGAGTTGGAGAATGAGGCTGTTATCTGCTGTTTTCATCAACTTTGATGTGTTGAAAGTGTGGGCATTCAGTTAGTAGTTTCAGAGAAATCGCCCTTCTTGTAAATAGCTCATACGCATATTGCATATTTCCAAAGATGGGCGTTAGTGATTAGTAAGGAAGAGTCAGTCTTATACACATTTAAGTGGCGGCTCGTAGATAGAATGAGTCGGGGATGCTGCTTCAGAAAATGTTTAGCCGTTGTTTTAATATTGTGTAAAAGGAAACAAACATATAAAAAGAAAATTTATACATAAACTTGATCGGTTCGCGCTTTAGCCACTGCCGGATAGTCTGTTTAATTTGCGCACTGAACAGCGCCGCAAATCTTCCCTTGTTTTTCAAAAATCCCCCCTAAATCACAAAATTAGGGAGGGAAATGTGCCCTATTTTTCAAATCTTGGTAGCAACACTGAAGCTGGGAACAGGGTAATAATCTAATTCTACACTTTATCACATTCAAGAATATAAACACGTTTTTAAGCACAACACACAAGGAATCAAAAAGAAACACTTCCTTTCACCGGAACACCGGGGTCGATACTGTCGTTCACGCAGTGCTCTCTCTCCTTAGCGTGAAGCTTCCTATCTCGAACATGTGCGCATGCGTACAACAGCCAAACACCGCGTCGCTGGAACTGTGAAACGCACAGTTCTCTACAAGGATTTTTGTATTTTTTTCATAAACTAGGGGATGGGTACTGACATTAAGCTTAAGGATTATACAATGTACAAGTATAAAGGAAGAATTAAAGAAAAACGGACTCATTATATTGAATGTTATCGATAATATCGATTCGCAATGCCTATACACGAGCCGCCACTGGTAGGTTTGGATCTACGGAAGCTTTATTGATGGTCACTGATGAAGGAGAACTCATGAGTTGGAGAATGTGGCTGTTATCTGCTGTTTTCATCGAAAGTGTGGGCGGTAAGTTAGTCGTGTCAGAGAGGTCGCCCTTCTTCTAAATAGCTCATACGCACTTTGCATGTTTCCAAAGACAGGATATATCAATGTAGAAATAGAGAAAGACTGAAGAAATCTCGTGAGAGTAGAGGATATCTCGGGAACGCATCGTTGAAAGATCATGGAAAGGGCACAGTTTGGGCTGGCGGCCATGTTTGTTTGACCGTAGATGTAGGTGGTAGAAAGATTGGTGGAGCGAAATAAAGTTTTTCATGTGCTTTGCTGAGTGTGTGCAACAAAGAGAGGGATGCGAAACGAGTAACAAACGTGGAAGCTTTTCTGCGAGAATACTGTTTTTGGCGCCATGACAGTCGATGAATAATAAGTATGATGGTTATCAAATTGATTGAGATATAAGAGACGGCTGCCTGATAGTTGAGACCATCTCTTTGTTTTGGGCACACCCGATATACCTATGTCTCAACCATTGCTCTCTACAGTTGCAACATTGGCCTCCTATCCACGTTTTTCATTTTTTGCCCTAAAAGCATAAATCAACGAACGTTCACCCTGAAAATCGACCGTAAGTGTAATACTAAGGTCACGGATACTGTTTCCTCTTCGTCGTTATCACCATCATTCAACAGTTTGATTGTAAACGAGTATGAGAAAAAAGTCATTTGCCGCTGGATTCCCCATTCGTTTTTTCACATGCTTAGCAAAAAATAAAAATAAAAAAATTCAATCAAATAGAAGCGAATTTTGTTCAGGGGTTTATTTTCCACATTTTCTGATACTATTACATGTAGCATATGCTCCTTTTATATATTTATTTAGGTTAGTGCTCCCTTTGTTATTATTTTTTTTACGGTAATAGGCGTTGGAGTGGCTGTGTGGTAAGTAGCTTATTTACCAACCACATAGTTCCGAGTTCAGTCCCACTGCGTGGAACCTCGGGCCGACCAAAGCCTTGTGAGTGAATTTGGTAGACGGAAACTGAAAGAGGCTCGTCGTATATATGTGTATATATATGTGTTTGTGTGTCTATGTTTGTCCCCCACCCACATCGCTTGACAACCGATGCTGGTGTGTTTACGTCCCCGTAACTTAGCGGTTCGGCAAAAAAAGACCGAGAGAATAAGTACTAGACTTCCAAAGAATAAGTCCTGGGGTCGATTTGCTCGACTAAAGGCGGTGCTCCAGCATGGCCGCAGTCAAATGACTGAAACAAGTAAAAGAGTAATTGCTAATGGACTCACAATAATGAAATTCCATTGGATTATTGATGTACCCTCAGTTATGCTCCTGCTCACTCATAAAATAAAGTCTTATATTTCAATCCAGACAAAACATTTTGAAAAGACGTTTCAGTTATTCTTCCTGGTTTAAATATTTTAAATATTTTAAAAGAAAAACTATTATCCCTCGAAACATCCACCACCCATTGTGAGTTCACAGCGTCGCCAAGAGACCACCTAGATTAAGAACCACCGCTTTAAAGTGTATGTAAAGTGTTATGATGGGTTTCGAATCGTGTCGCGAGCTCTACCTGTCAAAAACTTGCCAATTTACTGTGCGTGTGGTTGATCGAGCCATTTGAGAAAACAAGAGGTAAAGGTGAGACATTGAGGGTGAACGAAATAAAAATGGATGTTTTCCAAAAGATATATGATGTGGTGTTTATAACGTTTATGGAAGTATTTTGAAATAATTTCATTCATTACACCTTGCACTGTACTTGTTTATAAAATCTGTTATGTTCTACATTACTGCATGTACTTTATATGCACTTTCTGACAAGTTGTGCTGCACCTGAGCACTGTATACAATAATTTCATTATTATTATTATTATTATTCTCTTTCTGGATAATCTGATATTGGAATCTGATATTGGTTTGACACAAGTCAAACCTGAACGAGCAGGCCTATAATGAAACACTCCAACCGTGATCATCCGTGACCACCCAGGCTTATGTGTCCTTTATTTAATACTATAGGGTGTGGTTTATTAGAAATTTGGCTGTTATTTTTAGCAATTTATGTGACCACAAAAAAGCTCCCACATCTTCTATGTGCACGTTATCTTTACTGCTGTAGCTAGGCATTTACTACGGATGCTCGTCTATGTTTCAATAAATTTACATGAAATTATATTTTTCTCTGACATTCCTTCAGAGAAGGTGATCGACCGAATCGTTTGAACACCATGAAAACATTAAAAAAAATATATATATATTACATTATTTATTGTACGGCTATTATGATCGGAGTTAAAGACTAATTTCATCTTTCACCCTTTCTCAGCAGGACTGGTGCCCTTACACTGGACCATACTCCCTTCCCCCCTTATCATTCCCCATATCTAAAGCCTTGTACTTATGCTGACCACCAGCACCACCCTTTCCTCACCCCCACCTGCTTCTTGAAAATAATTCTATTCAAATGTTAACTAAACCGGCTGATCTAGACAGGATGCGTCATGACTCAATCGTTCAAATATTTTAAGAGTCGACTGAATCGTCTGCCCTTTTGTCCGCAAACAAGACAAATGCGTAAAAGTGAGGAGGCAGCGAGGTATAAATATAAACGCCCACAGAGTGGAATTCACTTCGGCAGATTCGATTATTTTTTTAGCGTGACTTTTTTATATACATATAAACTCAACTGCATTTATATTTTATTATATACGGTTTCTGAATTTTGATAAGTGACAGTAAACATATACGTGTATGCAAACAAAAGTGTTGCTCTAATTATACTGAAATATTTTTTATGATCAGATGTATTATCATTTTACGAAAACCTTGCTAACTGCTTGATTAATTTATATATTTGACTCACCAATGAACATCCATAATAAGCTTACTGGAATTCTTTGAAGGTTCTCCATTTACTCGACTACTGTAATTTACATGCCACTATGATTTCTCGCTCTTTGATACTACGTTTCTCGCTCTCCCGCAATGTTTTATTCCCCAGAGTAAATTTATTTCACAAACAATATCACAGCAGGTTTTCAAACGCACCTAAATATCGTCTTTCCTGTCCGGGACCTTGGAATATTTGTAAACAACAGCTTTCACGCAATGCACCGTTTTCAACCGATTCTTCGAAGCAATTTCGACAATTGACCGACCAAGATGTTATTTTCAGACAGGTCAGTAAATTCATAAAATTTTTAATTACAGATACGCATACGCAAAACGTTTTATGCTCTCCCTGTTCTTATTTTCATTTTGTCTTAATGAAAAATATATTATTTTGTATCCGGTTTAGACGTGTTTCTTTTAAATTCATATCAGTCGGGTGACACAATTACTGAAAACGAAAAAAGATTGGTCGTAAGTAAAAAGCTTAAGCTGACCTGGGACGAAACAACTTTTCGAACATTTATGTAGTCGCAAGACTGGTTCGAAATGGTAGCTAAATGTTCATCAAATCACATTCTATCGTTATACGGTTTTAAAAGAAGAAAAGTGAAGGGCACCTTGGTTAACGTGGTGTTCCGGGTACGTACCTCGGAAACCACCCCTCGAAAAAACTGGATGATGAACGACGTGATGTCTTCTATAGGTATCGATTGGAACTAATTTAAATTCAAACAACGGTTTTCGGTTTGTTGACATTTTTATCGTCTGAATGACGCTGGTGATATTACATGAAGGGTCACCCGTAAAAATTAATCCATGCTTCAAAACTTAAACACTGCTTTACCCCATCTGAATAACTTTTATCATTTAAAAAGCATCCAGTTAAAAAGTGAGTCTCAACCAGCTAGAAATTGCACTAACTCTTACTCGAATCACAACCTGGGAAGGGCGTATTGAACAAAGCTGTCGTGGGGGTAATCCTTCATTATAAGTTGCCACTTTCACTTTTACAAAATCTGTGTTTCGCAATGACAGAAGAATTTCTTCTCCCTTTTCTTTCTTTTATTCTTTTCATCATTTGGGTTATTTTAAGGGCAGTTAAGAATTATTTTGGTTAATGTTTACATCTTTACCTATTTTTTTGTAACTGTTGTTGGTTATTTTTTTTTTTCTATTGTGAAATTATGTTATTGTAGATTATTATAGATTACTGCTTTCATTTCCCTACATATCGTTTTGTTATGAAAGCAGCACAGCAGCACTACTGAAAAAAGACATTCGATTCTCTTCATTTTAAGTGATACATGTCAAAGTAATTGCATGCCTAAAATATCAGAAACCAAAGAGATATAGGCCTTTTCCGGCAAGAGTTTACACACACACGTACACACTTCGGTTATAACCAAGTTATTTTACTACATTCCATATTATTGTTACCTCCATTTACTTACCGCACTTACACATTCAAAAATCATAAGATCGCTTGTGTGTATGTTTCCCGCTGTTTTACACCGGCGAAGAATGTAAACAAACTACGAGGAAATCGGCGCTCTTTAAGCGAGGTCCTTTGTGTTGTTTGATCTGAACCGGCTTACAGACACTCCCAGATGATTGTTTCGTTGAAAATCGATAAGCAACGATACTGTTGTTAACCATCCACGATATAGCAACATAAAATGAAACGAGCTAATCGTCTGGTAAACTGGGGATCCCTTTCAGTATATCTACTGCGAACATTTCGGCTGGACAGTTGAGACGTGATTGTTCTTTCATCCAAGTTAGCCCTAAGTGAGCAGAATTTAACTGAAAACATTCCAACTGTGGCCACCACGTCTTTCTCTCTTGCATTGCGTACGTATTTTAGACTGTCCTTATCCAATGCGTACCGTAAAATTTGAGGGTTTTCGATGCCGAGCAATCTCGTAGTAGTTTCTTCATTGGTTCGCCCTTCGTATGGAGGGTTGACCTCAAGAAAAATAGCTGCCAAAACCCCTTCTAACCGTTAAAGTGGGAGTCTTGCTAATGAAAGAAAAAATAAATGAGTATTTTGTCTAATGTAATCTTTTGCATAGCGTGCTCTAGAAAAGAGTAGGACGGTCGTGTCTGGAATATCCTTGATCTTAGATCTACTCAATTACGACTGAAGTTGGATGAAACAAGATCGACACTTGAATTTATAATGCTTAAAGTCCTGTCACAATAAATTAAGAAAAATCAGCTTGAAGTATTTTTTTTTAGCCAGCAGTACTACATGTGTGAGATCTTTTGCTATTTATATTTACTATGCATAATATTCCTCTGAGGTATTTTATCGGCATTCATAATTAACATCTACTGAAGAGATCTAATAAGAGAGAAACATGCCCATTACTTTCACCAGTAAACTATATAATCATGCTTGAATGAATCTATGCTGATGCTTTGGGCTAAAGGTATCCACACTTAACACTACTGTGACCATCTATTAAAAAAAAAAAATAATTTTCCAAAGCTTAAAGATCTTACTATTCTCTATTTTGGAGAACTGCTCTTCCACAAGAGATGCTTTGACTAGAATTTATAGGAGCTATGTTCTGCTTTTTTTTTTCATCAACGTATATTTTGGGGGTTTTATCATTTTGATGCACATAAAGTTAGTTGTTACTTGCCTCTAAATGAGCCCTCAACTGTAACATCTTTTTCCTTGGCACAGTGCATCTAAGACTATATAATTAAATATGTCCTTTTCTAAGAAGGTAGGCTATGAGTTGAGAGAAGTTAGTTATTTCATGCACAGGCTTTCTCACTGACTGATAGAAGTTAATTGTTTTAGTAAATATTTTATTCTCATTCTCACTTAGTCATTATCTGTTTCATATTTAATCAAATAGCAATTTCCTATCTTAAATATATCTACAACTAAATGTAGTCAAAAGAAAATCTTTTTTTTTTTTTCTTTTTCCTGTGTAGTAGTAGACTAATTTTTGTAATAAAGAGAAGTAGACAGTTCAATAAAAACCATATTATTGGTATCATATTTTGTTTACTCGTCCTGGTGGCACGTAAAAAGCACCATCTAAATGTGGCTGATGCCAGCGCCGCCTGACTGGCGTCCGTGTCAGTGACACATAAAAGCACCAACATCCTCTGGCCCCTGTGCACCATCCGACCGTGGCCGTTTGCCAGCCCTGTCTGGCACCTGTGCCAGTGGCACGTAAAAAGCACCCACTACACTCACGGAGTGGTTGGCATTAGGAAGGGCATCCAGCTGTAGAAACACTGCCAGATCAGACTGGAGCCTGGCGCAGCCTCCTGGCTTCCCAGACCCCGCTCGAACCATCCAACCCATGCTAGCATGGAAAACGGACGTTAAATGATGATGATGATGACGATGATTGGAAGAATGAAAGATACAGTTGACCCAGTTAGTTTTTAAACATAAAGCAATACAATAGCAAGTGCATAGTTGTGTGGAGTTCATTCTCACTGTGAAGCACCTTAAGCAAGTGTCCTCTACCATAGCCTTGGGTAGATCAAATCCTTATGTGGAAACTTATAGATGAAAAATGTGTAGAAACCTGTTCTTGTGTGGTAGAATTAACCAGTTGTCTGGTTTTCCACTTATTTAGTCCTTGGGTACCTTTAGTAAAATCTATTCTCTGATAGACATTTGGACCAGGTTTCACGGGTTAAGGATAGCTTCCCTTCCTTGGAGGCCCTGCAAATGAGCTTTGGATAGTGTTCATCTTCTAAGACTGTAAAAATTGATACAGTTAACATTGTTTCTGGCATTAGAAGCCAACAGCATACCTTCTTCAATGATAACTCAACCTGTTAGAATTAGGTGCCAGTTTTTTTTTTCTCAAAACATTCTGTCATTTTAATTAATAAAGGATATATTAGATGATATAATTTTATATATATCTGATAAGATGGGGTTGCTTGGGCTACTGGAATGTTGTTGGTCATAAGTATACTCAGAAATATCGTTAAACCAATAAGATATCTATTGCAATTGCATCGCACTCTTTGTCTTGTCTAATAATAATAAGTTTTAAGTTTTAATTTTATAACTGGGGAAAAGAAAAAAGACAGGGAAAAAAGGGAAAGGAAAAAGAAGACTATATAATCAAACAGTTTTGTATAAATTTGATGATATTCTACTATCATTTTATTCATTCCTTCTGGGCATGATGCTAATAACCCGCAAACGTATTTCTCCTCATGCATTTTGAGTATTAAAAGTGAAGCAGGTTCAGAATATTTTCTGAGAAAATGCATTTTCAAGTCTTTTTCAAAATTGCAGCTGTTTAAAGCAAAATGTTCAGCAAGTTCTGTCGAACTACTGTTATTGTGCCTGATGTCATATCTTTGTCCATTAGATCTTTTGTTTTATTGTTCTGTTGTACAACCAACATAAATCAAGTTGTGTTTTGTGCATTCTGCCACACACACCAAATGGGAATCTCTACATGTCCCACCTTCTGTATAAATCATAACATTTCTGTTACGATTCCTGATGGAAATCACTTGACTTATGTTGCTGCACAATAAACAGGGCTTACCTCACTTGTGGTTGTTTTTCAAGGTACAGCATGCAGATATTCCAATGTTGGTTTTTTTTTTTTGAGTCAGAAATAGAGGTCAATAATTCTCTTATATTTTTATTCTGTTTAAAGGCTACAATAGGCAGCTGAGAAAATATCTGTTTGAAACGAGAATATTTTTGTGCAACATGCTGGTAACTTTCATGCAACTCTTTTTAAATGCCAGCAAAATTTTGGTGCCAGTTAACCACTAAAGGAATTGTGTTGCTAAAATTATGCATGAAGGTTTGACTTTCTTAGCTATCACATTTGCTATTTCCTTTAATCATAATTCACTGTAACAGCATTTGACAGAATAGTGTTCAAAAGTATTTGCATGTTTCCAATAATCCCCTATGTCAATACAAATCCATTTTATCCTCAAAAATTGGGATTTTGGATTTGCCCGAATTATATGATGTGGATGATGAGAGAGTTGTGGTGGAGATAAATGGTGGATGATGTGGGCTTGCAAAATAACCCTGTCACTATTCTGCCTCCAGAAAACTAAACTTTTGTGTTCAAAAATTCAGCGATGTCTCAGTCTTGGAGCCTGGAATGAGTTTCTGCACAAGCACTAAGAATTTTGACAAGAATAAACTGGCTCAAGGGCTATTTCACTTTGTCTGCTGTCACAAGCTGAAGGAATATTTTTTTGGCGCCAATAAGATAAGTAACTAATTAATTATTGGCATCAATGTAATTGACTTACCTGCTTCCTGAAATTGCTGGCTTTGTGCCAAAATTTGAAATCATTATTGTTATTATCAGCTTTAATGTTATAAAATGTTTTTGCTATTAACCTTAGTTGATCCTTAACACCTTCAAATGTATTGTTATATCTTCTCCTTAATGTAATCATCTGGTTACTGTTATCAAAGTGATCACAATCATCGGCTTTCATTACACTACAAAATAATTTCTTTGCAGTTCTCTCTCTCTCTCTCTCAGTTATCAGGAATCTTCTCTACAGCAAGACACCTGTTTCTGTCTCTCTGTCATACTCGAACCTTTCATCACCTCATACAAGGCCACCTCCTCCAATACCTCCTCTCCTCTCAAAGGTTCTTTGTCTTGCAAGTTGCTTGGTGTTCCTGCCAGTGCTGGTGCCACATAAAAAGTATCCAGTTCACACTGTTAAGTGGTTGGCATTTGGAAGGACTGGTTCCACTCCGTCAAAATCATTCAGTCCACTCTGTACAGTAGTTGATGTTAGGAAGGGCAATCTTGCAAAACAGACACAGAAGCCTGGTGTAGTCTTCTGCCTTGCTAGTTCCTGTCGAACCATCCAACCCATGCCAGCATAGAAAGCAGATGTCAAATTTCTTGTATGTTGGAGAACAATTTTCTTTGTTCTCCAACATACATTACTTTTACCATTATTTCTGTATATCTGCAGGCAAACATCATTATTTTTCCTAACCATTCAACCTTAGTATACCTATCATTAAAAAGAAATAAAATCTAAATTTAATTACTGGAGTCATAAGAAAAATACCTACACACACAAAAAAAAATCTAATCTAATCTTTAGATAAATTACTTCTCAGTTGATTATTGATGGGATAAAATGCTGCAGAAAGAAAATTAAATTGGTTTGAAAGACTTAAAGCCACAGGGAACTTGCCAATGAAACTAAAGCTATTAAGAACATGTTGACATGTAAGATTTGGTATTGAATGGAAATGATGAAAACAATCATTCTCAGTTAAGAATTTAGCATTAAGAAAGCCATCCAGCAATAATAAATAATCTGTATAACAGTATGAAAAAATTCCTTTCAGCTATAGGCACAAAGCCTGATATTTTTAGGGGAGGGGCTTTTCAATTTCATCCTCCTGCCCCACAGTATTCAACTGGTACATATTTTATCAACCCTGAAAGGATGAAATGCAAAGTTGACCTTGGTGGTCAACTTTGAATTCAGAACACAAGGACAACATTCTACCTGGTGTGCTAACAATTCTGAAAGTTTGCCACTTTGAAAAAAAAAAAAAAAAATAATAATAATAATAATGATAATAATAATAGTTTCTAACATGACCACAAGGCTAAAAATTTATGAAGGAAGGAATATTTGACTATCGCCTTACTGGCACCTGTGCCGGTGGCATGTGTAAAAAGATTCGAGTGAGGTCGTTACCAGTACCGCCTTACTGGCCCCTGTGCCGCTGGCATGTAAAAGCACCCACTACACTCTCGGAGTGGTTGGCGTTAGGAAGGGCATCCAGCTGTAGAAACTCTGCCAGATCAAGATTGGGGCCTGGTGCAGCCATCTGGTTCGCCAGCCCTCAGTCAAATTGTCCAACCCATGCTAGCATGGAAAGCAGATGTTAAACGATGATGATGATGAAAACTCCCTGTATTTGATTGGTATTTATTTTATTAGTCCCTGGATAATGAAGTGTGTAGTTGAGTTCAACAGTATTTGAACTTGGGATATGATGTAACTAATTATGGCTGGCACTGTACTGATTCTGTCACTTTAGCTCTCCTCTATAAAAATAGAACAAAAAGAAACATGTATTATAACTAATATGTTATGTCCTGCTGGTAGGAACATCAAAGAGGCATTAAGAGAATCAAAATTACAGAGATTTACAGATAGATAAAAGTTGATGAAACCCCTATAACAATGTTTCCCTATTTTTAAACAGGCTGAGGAAATAAAAGAAAACAAAAAGGTACTGGACTTTAAAAATTGGCATAAGTCCAGATTACCCAGCAATTACAGAAACTGGGTTTCCATGAGTGCATTTATATCCTTAAAAAAATTTTGGCCATATGAGGAAGAAATAACCAGATATTTCTTCTCACTCAATACACACAAACACATACAGGTATGGACATGTGCACAGATACAAACATGTAATTACATGATTAAATGCTCTGGGAACATAGCCAAGACTACACTACAATTCAGTAGGACTTGAACAATGAGAACATACAACCTGCAAGTCCATAAAAATAACACCAACAATGCTCTGGCAAGTGCGGAAAATAATTTTGAACATGTTTGAGACTTACTTATTAGACATCTTTAATGGAAGCATAACAATGTCATATGTTACTGAAGTATTTGTGAATGAATCACAAAGTAAATCTATAGAAATATATTTTCCAGTATGCAAGTTGACATAGCATCATCATCATCATCATCATCATCATCGTTTAACGTCCGTTTTCCGCGCCAGCACGGGTTGGACGGTTCGACCGGGGTCTGGGGAGCCAGGGGCTGCCCCAGGCTCCAGTCTGATCTGGCAGTGTTTCTACAGCTGGATGCCCTTCCTAACGCCAACCACTCCGCGAGTGTAGTGTTGTGTAAATATTCAAACACTGTCACTACCTTTCCAAATCTTGTTGCATTTAACATGAAGTTTTTGGTCCTGCAAAGTTGTCTTGGTGTTATAAGTTAATCTACTTTTTTGGTTATAAATTTTGGTCTGAAAAATTCAACTTGTGTACCAATAAATGTGGTGTTTATATTAGAGGAAAGAAATTATTTAAAAATGAAAAAATTCTAATATAGATGTAGCTGTTTATTATGATTGTAATAGTCAGCTAACCACAGCTTTTCCAAAATAAAATTATCATTAGCAATTAAATCTCGGGTATTTATTTTGAAGAATAATAAAATAAATGCACCCTTTTAAAGCCTAGCCAGGCTCATGGGCCCGATTTCCCGGTTTCTATGGCATATGTGTTCCCCAGCTGGACGGGACGCTAGTCCATCGCAGCGTTACTCATTTTTGCCAGCTGAGTGGACTGGAGCAACGTGAAATGAAGTGTTTTGCTCAAGAACACAATGCATCGCTTGGTCCAGGAATCGAAACCACAATCTTAACGATCATGGAGCAGACACCCAAACCACTAAGCCATGTGCCTCCACATTTTTTTTTTTGAAGAATACAATCACTAATTAAAACTTCATGCTAAATAGTGTAACTGATAATCCACACAAACTCAATGAAGGCTGAGCATAGCAATCAGTAAAGTCTGAGACATTAAGAATGCTATTATAATATATCTCAAAAATAAAAAAAAATTAAAAAATAGAGGAAAAAAAACAGCTCTAAAAGGAATAATGATGACAGTTAGTTTAAAAGTTGTTATGGATTCAAAAGCATGTTTGCTCACATAAAACAATGAACAATATCTCTTCAGGTGTTATTTGGCATAACTTAAGCTGTATTTAACATGCCACACCGTTGTGTTTCATTTCATTTATTCATTGCCATTATTACTATCAGTTACCTCTTTGCTGTCATATCATCTGCCTTATCACTATTATTTTCCTGCTTTCTTACAAGTAAACAATATTAGATTATGCTTCAGATAGGATTGTCACTCCTTGTAGACTTCGTTTATAGCTAAGGTGCAGGCATTGCTGTGTGGCATAGCCTATACTTGTACAGTTGTGAAGTTCACTTTGCAACCACGTGATTTCTGGTTCTATCTGACTTTTGGTGTCTTCTGCTATAGCTCCAGGTCAAGCAATATCTTGTGAGCAAAATTGGTTGATGAAAACTATAAGATTTGTTTCCATCTACTAATTTAGTTCACAAGTCATTACTTTGTGTGTGTGTATGTGTGTTTACTCTTTTATTTGTTTTAGTTATTTATTTGACTGTGGCCATGCTGGAGCATCACTTTTAATTGAACAAATCGACCCCAGGACTACTGCATGACAATTTGGGCAAGTGTCTTATGCTATAGCCCCAGACTGACCAATGCCTTCTGAGTGAATTTGGTGAACAGAAACTGAAAGTCTGTGCGTGTGTGTATATATATATATGTTAATGTATGTATATATATATATATATTGTGTGTGTATATATATGTGTGTGTGTGTATGTATATATATATATATATGTGTGTGTGTGTGTCTGTGTATGTATGTATATATATATGTGTGTCTGTGTATGTATATATATATATATATATGTGTGTGTGTGTGTGTATATGTGTGTGTGTATGTGTGTATGTATATATATGTGTGTGTGTGTATATTTGTGTATGTATATATATGTGTGTGTATTTATATATATGTGTGTGTGTATATATGTGTGCGTGTGTGTGTTTGCAGCTGCAATCACTTGTACAAAAGTGCAGTGGGTAGTGGTGTCAGTTTTCTTGTAAACAAATCATCTGGGGCACTTTTTGCCTTCAAAGCCATGTGAAATAAGTGATCCCTTACTTGAAAAACAAATAAGAATTAGTCTCATAAAGGCGGGCATCTGACTGTAAAACAATGCCTCAGATAACACGTTCATCTAGCTCATGCAAGTATGGAAAAATGAAGGGTTTAGTTAATCAAATCACTGCATACCTCTCCTTTTGTCAAACTGCTAAGTTAGGGAGACATATATACAAACCCGCATTGTTGAGACAACCATGAATGCATGTACACACACGCAAAAACATGCACGCACACACACATACACAAACAAACAGTTTCCATCTACCAAATTCACTGAAAAAGCATTAGTCAACCCGGAGCTCTAGTTCAAGACAACAGCTCAAGATGTTGTGCAGTCACACAGAGCATGAGACTATATGGTTGTGAGGTTCACTCCACACACACAGAGACAGACGCACACACATACACACAGACAGACGCGCACTCACACACACACACACAGAGACAGACGCGTGCACACACACACACACACACACACACATTGCACCATTCCTTACATCACATACATACTCATATAAATATTGTGTCTCGGGCTGCAAAGAATATAAAACTTCATGTCTTAAGGCTGCAAGGAATATAAAACTTCCTGTCCTTAGTGCCTACAATGGTGTTGTGTAATTGGTGTGTAGTAACCTCAGATGGCTTGTTTATAAGTTGAGCTTAAATGACAGGTAAAATGTATGTATGTCAGGGTCACAATGCAGTGTGGTGACAGGAAACCAACCTTTTAATCTGTCATTCAACAGGTTAATTTTGTAACAAATCATCAAGCAGAACATTTTCATTTCAAAGTAGAAATACTTTCATTAGTGACATGTGTTGTTTATTAAATTATGCTAATAAACTGGAGAAATATTTTATCTCTCTGTGAGAGATAAGCGTTATTTACTTTATACTGCTTGATAAATCATGTTTGCTTGCTTTATGGGTGTGAGTTCTTACAAATGAATAAGCAATCCATTTATTTGATTAAACATATTATCAATTAAGCTGTCATCGCTAACAGTAGCTTTGAACATTTAAAACAGAACATTCACCCAAAAAGCATTTGGACATTAAAAGATATTCACTAATAGGTGCTGAAGAGGTGGGTATGTCAAAAGGTTGAGAAAATGGTAGTGTGCTAAGGGTTGCTTGTTTTTAGTATTAATTTAGTCCTGATCTTTGATGTTCCAGTCATGACCTTGCTGTCTTTTTCCCTGGCTATATTATCCAATCTGTCCCTTTTTCTTTTTAGCTTCTATTTCCATTAGATTGAATAGCCATGTGGTGGTTCTCCCAGTAAAAGGTATCTGTGTAAGGAGAAAGACCACAGAATTAGTGGTGTGAGATATTAAGATATTAGACTTCTTAGGCAAGATGACACGACTGACAGGAGTGCTTATATGCCATACTGCAGATCCATCCCACCTATTCTAGCATGGAAAAACAAATACAGGAGGATCGGTTATTTTATTCAACATATTCCACTCTCAGATTCACACACTTATTGCAGCAGTCCCTCAGTTTTTCTAAGCCCAGTACAAGAATTTGGAAGGTTGGGCCTCCAACCAGGCCTTACATGATAGATTAAAGCTAGGACCTTTTCAGCACACTCTCGTATTTATGACAAGCTTCTACATAGACCCCATCTACCAAATTCATTCAAGGGGCATTGTAGAAGACACTTTCCCAAAGTGCCACTCATTAGGACTGAACCCCAAACCATTTGGTTACAAACAAGCTTCTTAATTACTCAGCCATGCCAGCACCTGTAGGAGAACATAATCACTATTTCTATTTCCCTCATCCAGCTTATTTTCTGCTCCTTCCCTTCTTTCTGGCTTATAGCAGGAAGATAGGAATTTGGAATTTGCATCACTGGTCTGGGACCCCTATCTTAATTGTCTGGAAACCGTTCAGCGACATGCAACCAAGAGAATACCCTCCATCAGGCATTTGCCATATTCTGAACGCCTTACTTCCCTGGTCATGGACACATTGAAACTCCGTCGTCTGGCAGCTGACTTGGCAGACACCCATAAAATTATTAAACCGTCTTACTAACAATAACTCTGAGCACCTTTTCAAACTCCACCTGTCTAACACCCATGGACATGTTTACAAAGTCAGAAAACAGCACAGCTCCCATGACTTTCGGAAACATTTTTTCACGCTAAGAGTTGCTGAAGTATGGAACAAACTGCCCGCATCAATTGTTAGTTGTCAGAGCACTGCATCCTTCAAAACTCCCATGTTTCCTGAGATTCACCAACACTACACCTGATTTTCTCCCCTCCATACACACACAAGCATGTATCTGACTCATACACTGTTCACTTCCCAGACGTTTGTACATTACTGCATATGCTTTATATGCACTTTTGACAAGTTGTGGTGCACCTGAGCACTGTATACAATAATTTCATTATTATTATTATTATACTTTCTGTTCCAAAATCTGTATTTTCCTTCTATTTGTTCTTTCTTTTAATCCCTAGATCAGTGGTTCTTATGTGGCATGACTTGGCACACTGGTTTTTCCGTGTAGTGTAAATAACTAAGTTGGGAAAGTAATAAAGCCACATTATTTAAACTTAAACTATGTAAAAAAATAAGCTGAAATTCTACATATATATTCCTTTATAGCTTTGCTTTATTTTTTAGATAAAGCCGTAAGAGAGAGGTATATAGATATATATATATATAAATGTTATGTGAATGATGTTTTGTAAACAAAAGAGTTTAATATTTAATTTCATATAAATATTTATACATGCTTGAAACTGACAAACAAAATACAATTTACAATAAAAATTTAAACAAGATTTTTCACTACAGTATATAGTGGTGGACATTTGTTATTTCACAATGAGGTTGCAGTTAGTCAAACAACAGAACATCTCGGTCCTGAATTAACATGTAAGCAGCTGAGCATTCTATAGGCACTTGTATCCTATGCATATTTCTCAAGTGAAATAAGTATGACACAATACGACAGACCATGAGAAGGCTGACTCATAACTGGATGAGATCAATCTGGAAGCATCTGGAGCCCCGTAAGAAAGTTATAATCTTTGAATTACACATGACAGCTTTTTATAGTTTTCATCTTACCCCTTTCACTCAGAAGGCGTGGATAGATGACATTCCTCCAAGATGCTGTTTAGTAGAATTGAGCATGTAGTCTTATGGATTCTGACACGTGCTTTTTCACCATTTGGCTATATTGCATGTACATTTATATATATGTGCTAAAATACCGTAAATACTTTTAGATTTTATACTCAAACTGTGCCAGAAATATTTTTTTGGCCCCCATGTCAGTGGCACGTAAAAAGCACCATCCGACCGTGGCCGTTTGCCAGCCCCGTCTGGCACCTGTGCTGGTGGCACGTAAAAAGCACCCACTACACTCACAGAGTGGTTGGCGTTAGGAAGGGCATCCAGCTGTAGAAACATTGCCAGATCAGACTGGGCCTGGTGCAGCCTCCTGGCTTCCCAGACCCCAGTTGCACTGTCCAACCCATGCTAGCATGGAAAACGGACGCTAAACGATGATGATGATGATGATGATGATTTGTTTATGGATGTGTGGGGAGAAGTTTGCTTCCCAACCACAATGGTTCTAAGTTCAACCTCACTATGTGCCACTTTGAACAAATGTCTTCTATAGATCTGGGCTAAACCCAGGCCTCGTGTGTGGATTTGGTAGACAGAAACTGATAGAAGCCTGTTGTGTGTGTGTACACAGATATATATATATGTGTATGTATATATATATATATATATGTATATACGTGCACACAAACACACATAGATACACATATATATATATAAACACACACACACACATATATACACAGACACACACACACTCATTTGTGTATTTGTATTTGTCCTAAACCAGCACTTGACAATTATTGTTGGTTTGTTTATGTCCCCATAACTTCTATCTATCTATCTACCTACCCATCTACCTATCTATCTACCTATCTATCTACCTATCTATCTATCTACCTATATATCTATCTATCTTTCTACCTACCTACAGAGAGAGAGAGGTATATAGATTGATATATATAAATGTTATGTGAATGATATTTTGTAAACAAAAGAGTTTAATATTTAATTTCATATAAATATTTATGTGTGTGAAACTGACAAACTAAATACAATTTACAATAAAAATTTGCAGTTTTATTTTCATTAAAATACCAGCAAATTTTGAACAAGATTTTTCACTGCAGTTCATCTATCACTCAACTCACTCCAACTGTCACTCGTATCAATCTGTTTATTGTTTTAGTCTTCTATCAGTGTGACTGATGAAATACATGTGTTTTATTATATGTGACATGCACACAATGGGCTTATTTCAGTTTCTATCTGCCAAATCCACTTGCAAAGCTTTGGTGGATACTGGCTCACTGTAGAAGAAGACACTTGCCCAAGGTGATGTCCTGTGGGACTGAACCTGAAACCACATGGTTGGAAAGCAAGCTTCATACTGATTTGAATTAATTTTTATAATTACTATTACTCTTTCACTTGTTTCAGTCATTTGACTGTGGCCATGCTGGAGCACTGCCTTTAGTCGAGCAAATCGGTCCCACAACTTATACTTTGTAAACCTAGTACTTATTCTATCAGATTCTTTTGCCGAACCGCTAAGTTATGGGGATGTAAACATACCAGCATCAGTTGTCAAGTAATGTTGGGGAGACAAACACACACACACATATATATACATATATACGACGGGCTTCTTTCAGTTTCCGTCTACCAAATCCACTCACAAGGCTTTGGCTGGTCTGAGGCTATAGTAGAAGACACTTGCCCAAGGTGCCATGCGGTGGGACTGAACCCGGAACCATGTGGTTGGTAAGCAAGCTACTTACCACACAGCCACTCCTATGCCTATGAAGAGATTCTTATTTACATGAAAGGAAGAAGTGTTGTATGTTATTCCAATCTCTACTTGTTTTATGAGTTTTCTAATATATTACAAATAAATTGCTTAACGAGCTTTAGAAACCTCATCTAGCATAATTTCCTGTTTCTGTTTTGTGATGACAATTTCTATCATCAAACTAAAAATCAGCTCCTTTAACATGTCATCCAATATATTTTCCTTTTCAGCCAACACATTTAGACATTTTATTTTTTTTTCTTGTTTTTCTTTTTCATTCTTTTACTTGTTTCATTTGACTGTAGCCATGCTGGAGCACTACCATTTTAGTCGAACAAATCGACCTCGGGACTTATTTTTTTAAAGTCTAGCACTTGCTCTATTGGTCCCTTTTATGAATGGCTAAGTTATGGGGACAGTAACACATCAACATCGGTTGTCAAGCACTAATGGGTTAAAGGGACAACCATGAAGACACATACGCAGATACATATATATATGTGTGTGTGTGTGTGTATGTTCATATGTATATATGTGTATATACATATGTGTGTGTGTATATATGTACGTGTATATATGTGTATATATGTGTGTATATATATGTGTGAGTGTGTGTGTATATATATATGTGTGTGTGTATGTAAATATGTGTGTGTGTGTGTGTATATATGTATATATATCATCATCATTATCGTTTAAGGTCTGCTTTCCATTAAATGATGATGATATAAATATATATATATATATATATATATATATATGTATATATATATATGCATGACCTTCGAACATTAGGCCTCACCAAGGCAATGACTAGTGACCGGGAGCTTTGGAAATATGCTGTGCTTGAGAAGACTCGGCAAGCTCAAGTGAGACTATAACCTTGTGGCTAAAGCCACAGGTGTAACCAGCCCACTTATGTGTACCTTTCCTTCACTTGACACTAAACTTGCGAAGACCTGTTGAGGCAAGTGAAATTGAAGTCGACATCAAATTTGATGACTGGCATGTGCTAGTGGAGTACTGAAAGTACCATACAAGTGTGATCATTGCCAGAGCAACGAGCTGGCCTCCATGCTGGTGGCACGTAAAAAACACCATTCGAGCGTGATCATTACCTACGTCGCCTTACTGGCACTTGTGCTGGTGGCACATGAAAAAAACATTCGAGCGAGGTTGTTGCCAGTGGCGCTGGACTGGCTGCAGGTGGCACATAAAAAGCACCATCCGATCGTGGCCGATGATGATGGCACGTAAAAAGCACCATCCGACCGTGGCCGTTGCCAGCCTCACCTGGCCCTCGTGCCGGTGGCACGTAAAAAGCACCATCCGTCCGTGGCTGTTTGCCAGCTCTATCTGGCACCTGTGCAGGTGGCACGTAAAAAGCACCCACTACACTCACGGAGTGGTTGGCGTTAGGAAGGGCATCCAGTCGTAGAAACTCTGCCAAATCAGATTGGGGTCTGGTGCAGCCATCTGGTTTGCCAGACCTCAGTCAAATCGTCCAACCCATGCTAGCATGGAAAGCGGATGTTAAACGATGATGATGATGATGATGATATCTATATATATATATATATATATATATATATATACACATACATACGTGTGCGCGCTCACACACACACACATTCATTCCAAGTTGAGGGATAAGAAAGAATCTTATATCCTAATTCTTTATTTTCCAGTCATTTTCTAATCACTGAGAGGTAATATTTATACCCTCTTAAACATGGATGCATTGTTAGAACAGACTACACTGCAGCAGATACCATAAGATTGGCTTTTGTGCAAAATTCATTCTTGTTTATTTCGCCAGTTACCATTTTCATTTATTCCAGACTACTCATATTTCTATAATGTTGTTGGTATTCACATCATGTTTTTTTCCAGACGTAAAAGTTTGTTAACCTCTCTTACAGATTATAAGCAAGGTCATACTATTTTATCTAACCATGTATGTCTTAGGTTGATGTAGGTTTATAGTGGTGATAGAATAACCTTTTTGCAAAGCAATGTTATGTGCTGTTTGAATTCTGCTTATCAGCAGATATTATATTTATCATGTTTATGTTGATGTGCTATGGGATGTCTTAGTAACACGCATATTATATGCTGTGTGAAGTATTGTTTTGGGAACTGAATTCCAGTTCTAGGAATGGCAAATACATAAACACAGCAAGTACATTAACATGGCAGATGCATAAACCTGCTAATGAGTGCATAAACATGGTAGTGAGCACATAAATAGGGTAGCAGACACATAATCACTGTGAAACCATAATTGTGGTAAATATGTAAACACAACAAACCTCAAAGTCATTGAGGAAGCCTCTATGTGGTTGCTCAGCCTACGAGAATAACTGCAAAATCCTCTTCAAATCAGAACTTAGTTCTCTCTATGCCATGAGGTTGCATATATTATGAAGAGAAAGATAATCTAAAATGTATCTGAATAATAATGTATCATATTTTCTGGCATGCAAACTAACATAGCATATGGTGTAAACATTCAAATATCATTATTCTTTCCAATTCCTGCTGTATTTTTACATGGAATTTTTTGTCCCCCATTGTCATCTTGGTACAGAAGTCAACCCTATATTTTTGGGGGATCTTTTCGATTTAAATGGCAGTTTTTTCTAGCGGTGTCATATGAAATTGTCACCCATAATTATGACCCTAGTATCGATCTGTTTGGGGATTAGGGTTGGTTAGGGGTGGGGGGAAGGGTATCTTTTTTTCTTCACAAATGTAAATAAACCCAATCTGTTTCTTAAACGAGGGACATATTCATACGGCACAGAATGTTTTTTTACCTCAATACACGTCACTGATTGGTTGAAATTGCAGAAATTGAAGAAAAATAAACAACAAATATCTTACAAACTATAGAATTTTCTCAATAAAGCCAAGAGAAAAAGATGTTTTATAAACACATTCTACCAGTATACGAAGTTTAAAATTTTTTAGTTACCTAGAAATTATGTTAAAAACTACCGTTCAAACCGTAAAGACCCTTTTTTTGTCCTAATAACTTGACTTGTATGCTGGAAAATATTGTATTTAAGTGGTTTATGAGCAGACTTTTAGGCTACAGCTGGCCACTGTTTTGTGTTAGTGTCATGGCTGTGTATAAAGAATTTTAGTTCATTTCACACCCATGTGGTTCTAAGTTTGATCCCACTGTGTGATATTTTTAGAATCTTAAAATATAGCTTCATGCTCATCAATACCTTGTCAGTATAATTTCATTAATCAAAACTCTGTGGAAATTTGTGTGTGTGCATGTGTGTGTGTGTACTTTTTGCTACTGCATATTGGGGAAAGTTGTGAAGACCAGAAAGAAAACTGATAAAATGGTGTGTTTGAACAAAGATGATATTTGTTCTGCCTGTGTTGTACAGATGTCTCCTATTCACTCGCAACATCATAAATGTAGTAAAGCAGTGATCATCTCATTGGAGACTTGTAACCAATAACACTTCTCTTCACAAAATAAAATAACTGGAAAATAAAATAGTCATGTCAAACTTAACTTATATATGCCATTGAGAGGCAAGATACTGTTGTTTTTAGCCAAGATAAAATCTCTTATAGATATGCTGTATCAAAAATACAACATGTGTATTGGAGAAAGCCAAAAAAGAAAAACCCATCTTGGCAGTGGCTTACGAGGACACCAGATGCACAGATGCATTTCAGCCTTCTTAGGCCTTGATGCGTACTTGCAGTCATATGCCTAGACAAAACTTGTTGTCTCTGATATATAGAAAATAGTGAATAATACACATATATTTTATTCGGCCTGCAGCTATTCACAATGTCAGTGAATGCGTTATTTTTTTTATTCATTTAAGGCTGCTTCAATTGCAAACACTGGATTTTTTTTAGAAAAATAAATTTTACATGGTAGAAAGAGACAGTTGTCTTTAATGACCATATCACCATTTTGAGCATAATTCATATGTGATTTTTTTTTTTTCTTTTTATATGGTTTGATAGCAATTAGTATAATGTTTCTCTTTTCTTTCAGCTCCTTGACTACCGTTCTTATACATACTCCTATATCCTTGCTGATGCTTCTAGCAAAGAGGGTGTCCTTATTGATCCTGTTTTGGACAATGTCAACCGAGACCTTCAAATCATAAAAGACTTAGGAATTAATCTTACAATTGTTGGTAAGATGCTAAATTAATCTTACAATTGTTGCTAAGATGCTAAGTGTGTGTGTTTGTGTGTGTAAATTTCTGTTGCTGTTTGGTGCCAAGAGAGTTTGTTGAATTCCTGTTAGCAGCAGCTGTAAAAGAAGAATTATCTTTGAGTTATTTATTTCCAGACAAAAGGGTAATCTGTAAAGAAGCATGCAACAAAGAATATCTTGAATCTACTTTATTATTCACTCGTCTCTCACTCCACTCTTACACTGTGCTACATGTAAAGGGCATTGTTCTAATTCTAAACATTATGCCCTATTTTCACAGCACTTTTGAGTCTTCTGCTTTTTCTAAACAAGTCAACAAAAACAAAAGATGCCAACTACGACAATCTGTTATAACCATTCCACTCCACCATTCCATTATTCCAGTATAGCAATACTTCTAGGTTAATCAAAACTAAGACTATATCTTTTATAACAATATAATAACAATAGGGATGCATCTAGATGATTGCTTGCCCTGTTAGACATAGTAGCCAAATGTCCTCAAATTACACCCTGCCACCTTTAAAAACAAAATGGGCAAGAAAAGGAGTGGGGATAATGTATTTCAATGTACACTCTACCTGCGAAAAAAAAAAAAAAGATGAGATGGTCATGGCTGGGATGCCTTTGATCATAAATCTGTTTGATCAAGATTGACTTGGGGGCTTAACCAACAACAGTTGCCATTGAATGTCACAGAGATAATCATCCTAGCTGCTAAGAAGAATTCAACTTGTTTCATGATTTAATAACCTGAATTTAAAATGGTATCTTTTTATTATTTTTATTTATTTATTTATTTACTTGCTGAGTCTGGAGGTAAGGGTAGCACCCATTGTCTTTGCAGTCCTTACAAGACCAGTGAGCTTGGTGTTGTTAATGTTATGTATGAACTATACCTAGTTGACACCTGCAAGAAAGACATGGGGAAGAGCAAGATTCCAGAAGGACAATGTTCTGAAGGAGGCTTTGAGGAACAGATGCCATTGCAATAGTAATAAAAAAGATAGAGAAAGAAGACAATATGTCTGTGGGCCAGATGAATGAGTTGAACAACATGGGGGTTGAAAGACTTCTTAGTCTTGTGCAGATCATGACAACCCCTCTGGTGCTGGGTCCATGATAAAATGCACTTCTTACATTCTGCAGAGTGGATGGTGTACTTGAGACTATATTACTCAATGTGGTGAGCTAGCAGAATCATTAGCACGCGGGGCGAAATGCTTAGCGGTATTTCGTCTGCTGTTACGTTCTGAGTTCTAATTCCGCCGAGGTCAACTTTGCCTTTCATCCTTTCGGGGTCGATAAATTGAGTACCAGTTACGCACTGGGGTCGATGTAGTCGACTTAATCCGTTTGTCTGTCCTTGTTTGTCCCCTCTGTATTTAGCCCCTTGTGGGTAGTAAAGAAATATATATTACTCAATGTGTTTTTTTGTTAAGATATTAAGGAGTATAGTTTGTGAGATATCTGGCTGCATTCAACTATAGAAACCAAGACAAAAATGAATACAGTGGCAAGACAGGGTTGTCTTATTTAGTGGGGGTTTTTTTAAATACAGTTTTTGTCCCTATTAATGGAGGTGGCCAGATCTACCTCAATGCCATAGCAACCAAGGTAGGCAAGTGCAGCCTGCCCCAATCTTTGGGATGGCTGGTGCCCATTCACCTTTGCTATCATGAGGCTTTTTTGGAGCTGGATTTTCTATGGGGAGTGAGCCCTGCTTACTCCCAACATAAGTTTCTAGGCATGAGTGGTCCCGAGACCAAGGTCTCTACCACGATTTTTAAGAAATGTGGTGGAAAACTAGCTCAGGAAGGCAGGGATGCTATTCCCTGAGACCCATTCTCTTGGACTGTAACAACATGCTTCCATGGGGTGTAATTTGAGGGAGTGCTGGCTGCTATTTTTAGTAAGTCAAGCAACTACTTAGAGGCTTCTTCCTGCTGATATTAGTTTATTTGTAGTAAGGTGTTCTTGACGTCATTATCATCATCATTTAATATCCATTTTTTGATGCTTGTATGGGTTGGAAGAAATTTGTCGAGGTAGATTTCCTACAGCTGGATGCTCTTCCTGTTGCTAATCCTCATCTGTTTCCAGACAAGGTAATATTCCCCATGACCTTGACATGTTTTCAAGAAGATTGGAAATGAAGGACACCAATTGCATCATGGTGATGTTCATTTTACAACTTTCACATTATGTGAAGGAAAGGGGGAAATAACACACATACACACACACACGTATATATGTATATATACATATTTGTGTGTGTGTGTATAATAATAATAATGATAATAATAATAATAATGAAATTATTGTATACAGTGCTAAGGTGCCCCACAACTTGTCAAAAGTGTGTATATATATATGATGGGCTTCTTTCAGTTTCTATCTACCAAATCCAAATCCACTCACAAGGCTTTGGTTGGCTTAGGGCTGTAGTTGCTCAAATTATCTCACAATGGGACTAAACAAGAGACCATGTGGTTGGGAATCCAACTTCTTACCACGTAACCATGTCTGTGTCTGACACATGATGTATATTCATATTTGGAATTATGCGAAGTTAGATTTGGACTTAACTTTACAGTGTTAATGCTTTATTAAAAACAGAATCCAGTGTTTACATGATTCTTAATCAAATTATATTTTTCAGTCAACACCCATGTCCATGCTGACCACATAACTGGATCAGGCTTCCTGAAACAGAGTCTACCAAACTGCAAAAGCTATACTTCAGTTCAGTCTGGTGCAGTGGCTGATAGAAAGTTTGATCATGGCAGCCATTTAACATTTGGAAAATATGCTCTTGAATGTCGTAGTACTCCTGGACACACAAACGGTACTTGTTTTAATATTCTGTTGTCAGTCATATTATCTCTTTCAGTCTGTCTCTCTGCTTCCTTCTCTCTCTGTCAGAAGTGTACGTATATTTGCAGAAATATTTTTTTTCACTATTATCTTTTAAGAGTGTTGGATTTGCAGAATTTTTAGAATGTTGAGGAGTGGCTGTGTGGTAAGTAGCTTGCTTACCGACCACATGGTTCCGGGTTCAGTCCCACTGCGTGGCACCTTGGGCAAGTGTCTTCTACTATAGCCTTGGGCTGAGTGGATTTGGTAGTAGGAAACTGAAAGAAGCCCGTCATATATATGTATGTATATATATATATATATATGTATGTATGTATATATATATATATATACACACACACGTGTGTGTATATGTTTGTGTGTCTGTGTTTGTATCCCAACATCACTTGACAACCAATGCTGGTATGTTTACGTCCCCATAACTTAGCAGTTTGGCCAAAGAGACCGATAGAATAAGTACTAGGCTTACAAAGAATAAGTCCTGGAGTTGATTTGCTCGACTAAAGGCGGTGCTCCAGCTTGGCCACAGTCAAATGACTGAAACAAGTGAAAGTAAAAGAGTAAAGATACCTTACAGTATCTCTTGTCTCTTTGCATTCTGAGTTCAAATCCCATTTAGGTCAACTTTGCCTAATATCCACCCTCAGGTCATAAAATACCAGTACCAGTGAAGTACTAGGATCAATTTAATCTACTAACCCATCCCAATAAAATTGCCAGTCATGTGCTTAATTTAGAAACAATTATGCTTATAATGGAGAAATATCAAGTTACCTTAAATTTTCCACTATTTTTGTATTTCTGCTTTGTAGCTGTCAGTGTGTGTTTGATACTGTATGACTTTGCATTGTTACCAAGCTTGTGGTTCAGCTTGCCATGATCAGTGGGAAAAAAGTAAAGAAAAGGTAAATTTGATGTCAAGAAGGGAATTCGGTCATAGAATTTTCCTCTCACCCATACCAGCATGGGAAAAAAAACAACAAAAAAACAAATGTTAAAAAAATTATATCATCATCCTCATCATTTAATGCCCATTTTCTATGCTGGCATGGGTCAGATTGTTCCATAGGAGCTGGCCAGCTGTAGAGCTGCTCAGGCACTGATTGTTTGTTTTGGTATGGTTTCTATGGTGGGATGCCCTTCCTAATGCCTACCACTTTACAGAGTATAAACGTGTGCTTTTTATATGGCATTGACATGGGTGCTTTATATGAGGCACCAGCACGGGCACTTTATATGTGGCACCAGCATGGGCACTTTATGTGACACAAGCATGGGCACTTTATATGTGACACCAGCACGGGCACTTTATATGTGACACCAGCACGGGCACTTTATATGTGGCACAAGCACGGGCACTTTATATGTGGCACAAGCATGGGCACTTTATATGTGACACCAGCACGGGCACTTTATAGGTGGCATCAGCACGGGCACTGTATATGTGACACCAGCACGGGCACTTTATATGTGGCACAAGCATGGGCACTTTATATGTGACACCAGCACGGGCACTTTATAGGTGGCATCAGCACGGGCACTGTATATGTGACACCAGCATGGGCACTTTATATGAGGCACCAGCATGGGCACTTTATATGTGACACCAGCATGGGCACTTTATATGTGGCACCAGCACGGGCACTTTATATGTGGAATCAGCATGGGCACTTTATGAGGTACCAGCATGGGCACTTTATATGTGGCACCAGCATGGGCACTTTATATGTGGAACCAGCATGGGCACTTCATATGTGGCACCAGCATGGGCACTTCATATGTGGCACCAGCATGGGCACTTTATATGAGGTACCAGCATGGGCACTTTATGAGGTACCAGCATGGGCACTTTATATGTGACACCAGCATGGGCACTTTATATGTGACACCAGCATGGGCACTTTATATGACACCAGCACGGGCACTTTATAGGTGGCATCAGCACGGGCACTGTATATGTGACACCAGCATGGGCACTTTATGAGGTACCAGCATGGGCACTTTATATGTGACACCAGCATGGGCACTTTATATGTGACACCAGCATGGGCACTTTATATGAGGCACCAGCATGGGCACTTTATATGTGACACCAGCATGGGCACTTTATGTGGCACCAGCATGGGCACTTTATATGTGACACCAGCATGGGCATGTAGCACCAGCACAGGCACCTTATATGTGGAACCAGCATGGGCACTTTATGTGTGACACATTTATGGGTACTTTATATGTGGCACCAGCATGGGCACTTTATATGTGGCACTTTATATGTAGCACCAGCATGGGCACTGTATATGTGGAACCAGCACAGGCACCTTATATGTGGAACCAGCATGGGCACTTTATGTGTGACACCAGCATGGGTACTTTATATGTGGCACCAGGACGGGCATTTTATATGTGGCACAAGTATGGGTACTTTATATGTGGAACCAGCATGGGTGCTTTTTATGTGAAACCAAAACAGGTACTTTTTATGTGGCACTAGCACCTGCAAGCTTGCATGGCACCAGCACTTACAAGCATAATTAGGGTGGAAAACTGGCAGAGTTATTAGAATATCAGGCAAAATTCCTAGCATTGTTTCTTCTGATTCTTTACAGTCTGCGGTCAACTTAACCTTTCATCCCTCCAGGGTCAATAAAATAAAGTACCAGTCAAGTACTGGGGTTGATTTAACTGATTTGCTCCATCTCTTTTTTTCTTCTTTTTTTACTTGTTTTAGTCATTTGACTGTGGCCATGCTGAAGCACTGCCTTTAGTCGAGCAAATTGACCCCAGGACTTATTCTTTGTAAGCCTAGTACTTATTCTATCGGTCTCTTTTGCCGGACCACTAAGTTACAGGGACGTAAACACACCAGCATCGGTTGTCAAGTGATGTTTGGGGGGACAAATACAGACACACAAATATATACACACACACACATATATATATATATATACGACGGGCTTCCTTCAGTTTCCGTCTACCAAATCCACTCACAAGGCATTGGTTGGCCCAAAGCTATAGTAGAAGACACTCGCCCAAGGTGTCACACAGTGGGACTGAACCCGGAACCATGTGGTTGGTAAGCAAGCTACTTAGCACGCAGCCACTCCTACACCTAACTGTTAATTTTTAGAATGATATTTTAGGGTTGGTATGTGAGGTCAAATCTAGCCAGTTTGAACATAAAAACAGGATATGAACTGGTTGGTTTAAATGCCATAATACTGAATGCTTGATTTTAAATTTTAAACTTCCAGCTACAAAATGTTCTGTTTATATTTTCTTTTTTTTTAACTTCTTTCTCTATTTTTGTAGGATGTTACTCATTTGTCTGGCATGAAAACAGTATGGTATTTACTGGAGATGCTGTCTTAATTCGTGGTTGTGGACGAACAGATTTTCAGCAAGGTAATTTGAGTTATTCGGATCTTTTCAGTTTGAATGGCAGTTTTTTTTTAAATAATTTCCACCTAACTAAACACTTTTAAACTTCGTATACTGGTAGAATGTGTTTATAAAACATCTTTTTCTCTTGGCTTTATTGAGAAAATTCTATAGTTTGTAAGATATTTGTTGCTTTTTTTCTTCAATTTCAACCAATCAATGACGTCTATTGAGGTGAAAACATTGTGTCATATGAATATGTCCCTCGTTTAAGAAACAGATTGGGTTTATTTACATTTTTGAAAAAAAAAAAGATACCCTCCCCCCACCCCTAAAACAGATTGAAATGCAATAGATCGATACTAGGGTCATAATTATGGGTGACAATTTCACATGACACTGCTAGAAAAAGCTGCCGTTCAAACTGAAAAGATCCAGTTATTCTACACTTAGTAAAATGTTAACAAGGGTTTGTTTCACATATTTTCGTCCTAAATATTTATCAATGTCATGATGACCTCAAAAACTGAAGTGAAGATACAAATTGTTTTGTTGTTAATTACATGTTTGTTGTTGTATTATTATTTTCTTTCTTTTAAACCTGTCAGACTGGCAGAATCATTAGAGTGTCGAATAAAATGACTTGTGGTAATTCTTCCAGCTCTTTCCATTCTGAGTTCAAATCCTGCTGAGGTCAACTTCGCCTTTTGGAGTCAACTAGTTAGTAACCTAACCCTTCCTCTCAAATTTTAGGCTTTACACCTGCTGTGTTACAAGCAATTATTTCTGCTGTCAATGAATGGCAGGCAAAAAGTGTCAGAAAATATATATTGTGGTGCAGGCGGCGAGCTGGCAGAAACGTTAGCATGCCGGCGAAGTGCGTAGCTGTATTTCGTCTGCCGTTACGTTCTGGGTTCAAATTCCGCCGTGGTCGACTTTGCCTTTCATCCTTTCGGGGTCGATAAATTAAGTGCCAGTTATGCACTGGGGTCGATATAATCGACTTAATCCATTTGTCCCCTTGTGGGTAGTAAAGAAATATATATTGTGGTGCTTTAGTGACGAGTTTAAATACCACCAAATTTTCCAGAAATTATTGTAAAAAAAAAAAAAAACCAAATGAATAAGTGCCACTTATTCTGTTGTTTCAATGCTAGACACTGGAGCTTTGCACCAGTATAATTGAAACCATGGTTTATAAAGGCACCATTTTCAGAGATATACAACTCAAGCGTTTAAACAATATCAAAGTCAGTAAAGTGTGAATATAATGTTTTTGAAGTTCAATACTTTATATCGGAGTAGTGTAACACAATAGACTACATATGCATTGTCTGGGTTCAAATTCCGCTGAGGTAAACTTTCATCCTTTTGGGGTTGATGTAATTGACTTACTCCCTCCCCCAAAATTTCAGGCCTTGTACCTTTAGTAGAAGGGATTATTATTATTAAGGTATACAGGGTTGATTAAACCCAGAACTATGTGGTTGTGAAGCAAACTCAACATCTGCACTTAAGCTAAATTCTCAATTCTATAAATTAATCCTGATACCTATTAATAATTTTCAATGCTGTTTTAATCAGTCAGTAATGTTAAGTTCTTACTCCAATTAAAATTTATGCATTCTTTGTCTTGTTTTTATATACCTCTAACTTCCTAAGTGTACACACACACAGAAATGTTCTTAATTGGAACCCGTAATGTCAAGAAGCTATTAAAAGAAATGAATTTATACCCTTTTTCATTTAGGTTGTTCAGAAACGCTTTATGAATCTGTTCATCGAGAAATATTCAGTCTTCCAGGTCACTACCGAATCTATCCAGCACATGATTACACAGGTAAGTTTCATCATAGCCTTTAGGATACATTAACCCTTTTGATACCAACCTGGCTGAAACCACCTCTGGCTCTGTTGTACAAATGTCTTGGTTTCATAAGCTTTGAATTAAAATGTTCCACCAAACCTTATTCATAATTTATGTTCCTAACACTAGCTGAATGATAACTAAGTTATTTTACTAAATTCTTCATTATAAGTAATTGAAAGAAACACAGAGTATCTCAAAATAAATACAGTAATGAAAGGGTTAACCCTCTTGGGATACCCAGGCTGATTGATACAAACTGAAAAGACTTTGAGGCTGATCCATCGACCTGCTGCAACAAATGTGAATGGTTGGTTTTGAAGTGTAATGGCTAATCAATAGATCTCAATGGAAAAAAATTTTGGTATTTTCAGCTACATATACCAAAACACCGTCTCTCAAAAGGGTTTAAAAAGAGTAAGGATAAAAATATAAATTCTCTGGAATTCACCTTTTTGAAAGAAAAACCATCTGTAAATTACTAATTTACATGTTTGCCTATGCTTGCATGGGTCTTAGCACCACATCTTACCATTTGTAACAGCTCTTTATCATCTTTAGGTTCCTTTCATATGGATTGCTTGGCACTTTGTCATCTTTCTAGTACACTGCTTCACAGAATTCCTTTGTCTTGTGCACCCGCTCCCAGCTAATTTGCATTGTTCAACAATACACGTTCAATATTGATAAAAATATGCACCTCTTGTGATAGTTTTACAATTACTTTTTAGGAAATACAGTTAGTACTATTGACGAAGAAAAACAATTGAACCCTCGTTTAAGACGAACAAAGGAAGAATTTTTGGAAATTATGGCCAATCTGAAACTACCATACCCAAATCAAATTGGTGAGCTCCATTTGTATTATACTAATTGTTGAGGTTAAAACTAAATCTATCTTAAATTGCTAAAAATTCTCTTGTAAGTGCTATCTTAGAAACTCAGCTATTGCAATTAAATCTATTGCTCCAGAAGCAGTTTAACTGAAATGTCTAATTCAACATTCCTTTTTGAGTTTAGTTTTCTTCACCATTCTGTATTTGTTTCTTTTTCAGACAAAGCATTACCTGCTAACTTATTGTGTGGACTTCAACCAGACCTGCCTTAAAACAGCCATTATATATTTATATTT
This sequence comes from Octopus sinensis, assembly GCF_006345805.1. NCBI lineage: Eukaryota > Metazoa > Mollusca > Cephalopoda > Octopoda > Octopodidae > Octopus > Octopus sinensis. The sequence goes on along the minus strand of NC_043001.1, from coordinate 37,074,728 downwards.
TATTAGTATGTGTACTTGAAAAATAAAATTAATTAATTTCTGTGAATGTATTTTATTGACTTTTGAATGAAAATGATGAAAATAGAAAACATTTTACAGTTGCATGGCTATGGTGCATGATAAAGTTAAAAACGTCCACTTCGGCCTTCTCTCTCTCTAGAACGAGATCGCCTTTGATTCCTTTCTCGACTTCTTGAACGGGATCGTCTCCTTTCTCGGCTACGACTTCTATTGCCACGACGTGGTTGCTCTTGGCTTCGGCTGCGACTCCTGCTACGGCGTGTTGGAGGTGAACGGGATCTTGACCTGTGGGGAAACATTACACAAGAAAAATTAGCTTACAAGTTAAGTGCCGACATTTTAAACAAAAAAAAAAAAAAAAAAGCTGTGTAAATTTCAACTTACTTTCGCCGGCGCCGAGTTCTACCATATAATTCTCTGCGAAGTTCACGAGAAATAGGTTTCAAATGCATAAAATTGCAAAATCCTCCACGAGTGCACTCTCTGAAAAAATAAAACCACTTGATTAAAACCAGCTAATGAGCAAAATAACAAATATTAAATATGAAGATATTTAAGCTACCTTACCCCATTTCATATTGACGGCAACAAGCTTCCCTAAAGTCAGTGACTGGAGATAATTCTGCATGAATTGGGCGGCCATTAAACCAACGATTATTTAAATCTTTAACAGCCTTTTCAGCATCTTCTTCATAACGAAACTGAAATGAAATGATTAAGAAGTATAGCACTAACTTTCTCAAATAGTGACTGGATTAATGAATCATCATCATTTAGCGTCTGCTTTCCATGCTAGCATGGGTTGGACGGTTCAACTGGGGTCTGTGAAGCCAGAAGGCTGCATCAGGCCCAGTCTGATCTGGCAGTGTTTCTACAGCTGGATGCCCTTCCTAACGCCAACCACTCCGTGAGTGTAGTGGAACACTTTCAGACAGATTTAAAACATTTACAATTTTTCACATAACCAGAAAATAGGGAAAATGATTATCAAGTAACCAGATCAATAACTCCAAATTCTGTTCATTTACATGATTAATTAAAATTTTCCAGTAGCGTGAAAAAAATGAATTTTGTAAAGTTGTTTAGTTATGCTAGATTTGGTAACCTAAAAACTGCTATAAACTAAGAAGTAAATTTTATTTATTAAATCAATAAAAAAAATGGTTTAATAACTGAGATATGCAGCTTACATGCTAGGTGAGCTATTGGTTAGATGAAGAACTAAAATAATGGATTCACAAAGCTACATAATTTAACGTCCATGTTCCATGCTAGGAGCTAGCCAGGCTAAAGCCTGCACTGGATTTGTGGATTTTTACAACGGGATCCCTTTCCTAACACCAACCACTCAGCAGAATGGACTTAGTGCTTTTTACATCGCACACACACACACACACAGGAGGTCAGTATTGGAAAGGTTTTTTTACAGCTGGATAATAACACAATTTCTTTCAGATACTGGATGCAGTAAATAAGGCAAACTAAACATATACAGAAATATTTCCCCCAGAAAACTTTATGCTTGATATTAAATCAAATACGAGGCCTGATCAATAAGTATCCAGACTGTTGCCATAGTAATGCGCACATTTCAAGTAACCCTATTTGCCTTAAGCTTCAAAAAATTTTTAAATCTCTCTCTCTCAGTAGTTTATTTCAAAATATTCCATTTTCCATTTCATAGGACTCCTTGCACTGATAGGAACTTGCAAGAAAGATATGCAAAAACAGTGAGGTAGAAATAAAAACATACATGGTTGGTTAGAACAGTTAACACCTTACTTTGCAATCTCTTTATCAAACCCATTAAAAAGGCTGGTCTAGAGAGAATTAACATTTTGCTAGAATGTAAATAAAACATTTAGATTGTATGAATGGATATAGAGTATGTGATATACAAAGCAAATATTAAACCTACAAAACTAAAATTCTTATGGAAAAAAAAAAAGCTTACCTTAACATATACATTGCCAACAAGATGATCACCCAGGTTATCGCATACATTCATCTCTTCTATTTCACCATACTATAAAAAAGGGGGAATATTTTCATTAACAAACACAAAAGACATTACATTATAGTCAACAATTTAAATATCAAAAAGAAAAAAAAGACACTATATGAAACCAAACTTCTTAATGTCATTAACTTGAGACTTTCTTACATATCAAAATGTAGAGATTGACATAATTTACAATTGCTTCTTACAAGTTTTAATGCTTTATGAAATTAACTCAAACGGTTATTATCATGAGATTATTTCAATATTTTTAATTGGTTGCATACAGTTACTTTAGAATATTGACAGATAAAAACAGTTAAGAACATAGACTAAAGGGAACAAAATGCCAATATATGTATTGATAAATTTATATATGAACATTAGCCGAACCAATTAAAATCTTGTATATGTAGCATGTTGATTGAGCAAGCCAACTTTAAACATTTGCTCATTTTATGTTTGACATCAGTTCATGCACTAAAATTTGAATTTTACTTGAATATTTGATATAAAATCACAACAGCACATTTAGTAGCTGAATTGACAAAAGACAATATTCCAGGAATTAGAACATAAGTGAAGCATAATAAGCACTCCTTTGTGGTCAAAAGTCTGGCACAAAGACTTCAATCAATCAACAAAAATGTTCTGGTGAAATACATTTAGTACATCATCAAAGCAATTTTTTTTAGATTAGTCTTGTTGCATGCTGATACTTTCAACATGATTTTAAAGATTTTTTTTTCTAATTAAAATAACTGTAAAAGATATTTGGAAAAAAAAAATAATTTGTTTCATCATGGATGACTGACAATGATATTTTTAAATAATTCTTTAGTTTGTTTTAGCAACCAGAACAAAGTGATGGGCAAAGTGATATTGGACAGGGTTTCCACTATAAAGAGATGTAACCAAGTACCACAAAGTAGTTATATATGCCAAAACACACTCAAAAGTGGTTTGATTTGAGCAGGAGACTTTGAGGTGCTACATTATGATAGAAAACTACAATATTTTTTGATTTCTACTAGAAATAACTTTCTAAATATATTTGGAAATAAATTTTCAAAAGGTCCTATATATTTTAGGACAAATTTACTTTCTTGTGACATCTTCATATAACTCTGAAAACAATCCTCAGTATGATAAGCTTCTATGAAGTAACAATTTGAAGCAAGATCATCTTTCAGAAAATGTAAGTTTAGGTAAAAATTGTCTCAGTAGGAAATTTAAATTAGAAATCAAAATAGTAAAAAAATTTGTCATTCCATAAGCTATAAATTTTTAAATGCTTATATATGATTCAAACTGGAGTATAATCATCAGGAAATTGGCATTTTAAGTTCCCTTAGATGTCTAAAAAACAACAACAAAAAGTGCCCAGTCTAAACTGTTTAGGAAAACTTGGCACTAATGTTCAGGAATATTTTAAGAAAACATTGTTGAGGAAATTATGAACTGGAAAATGGAAACTGATTCCAAGTACACAATACAGTGCTTCAAAACAGAAAGAAGACACGTATCAGGTAACAGAATGGCAAAAATTAGCAAAAGAGAAAATTATTTCAAAATTATAAGACATGGAGAATAGGACTAATCTTGTCTGTTACTGCAACATGCTTGATAAAGAATCAATATATTGGCAGTAATTGAACTAAACTCATCTTTAACAGAATGCCATGAGATGTATATCAAAATAAAATTATTGCATGACTTATTCATAATGAAATTGCAGCTTTGCAACTATGACAAAATACTGATTGTATATTTGTCAAGCAGATACAAGCAAGAATAGTCCAGCTAATGTTGGTTACATTCAACAGTTACACCTTTCATAATAGTCATGAAATAGACGTTCTCATAAGAAAATTATCTAGAACATCCTCTGTATGAATTTAAGATGAATTTCTGAATTTATTCCTATGGCTCATAATTCAAATAAACATATACAAAAGTGAAAATATTTATAAATATAAATACAAAAGTTACAGGAAATGAGAAGTTAAGAATATGCAAAGCCCTGGTCCAACAGCAAAAGTATATTTAATTTTTTTTAGTTTGTTGTTAGATATCAAGAGTCATTATCGATACAAGCAGAAATGAAGCAATAAAAAAAATTAGATTCATTATAATAAAGTAATGAGAACTATTTCTTTATTAAAATCTATCAAAAGCATGACATTTTAATTATTGATGCTTAAAATATCAAGCATTAGAACACAATCTGAATGCCATCATTTTCAAGCATTGCCCTTGCGCTTCAGTTAGAAAACAAAATTTATAATCAAAGCTGTATTATTATACATCAACTATACAAAATAAGCTAATAGAAAGTATCATTTTAAAGAAAAGTGCTATTCTAATTAAACAAACAGTTTGATTCCATTAACTTGTGTGATAAGAACTTTGTCTTTCATTTTAATAGGTATTTATCCACTGATACACACACATTGGTGTACTCATATATGCTAGAACAGGTCAGCAATATTGCTTAAGCATTGACTAAATAGAATTGTGAGTAATGAAGAAAAAGAATGTTAAAAAACTGCTTTTAGATAAATAAAACTTCAAAGTAATAGTCAACATTTAGGGTAGACATTTGTAAATTATAAACTACCACAAAACCAATAATATTGTCTATATTTTCAGATTATTTATCGCTAGATCATAAAAATAGCAGTACTAATCAATAACTTAATATCTTATTTCCAAATAAACAAAGTTTGACCAAAATACTATTCAGAAATTGTAGAGCAATATACACATATATAAGACTATAACTTTACATTTTGACATAATTGAATTCTTATGTCTTCAATACATTATGGAACAATGTACTAGCAGACAAAACTATAAACTAACAGTAGAGAGAATGTTAACATTTAGAAATGAACAAAGACATTGTAACCATTTCATAAAATAATAGGCCTTGTCCTGAGAGGACATGAAAAACTTTAAAAATATACTGACAAAAAAGATAAATTTAGTGTTATAAACACTAAATATTAATAAAGAATTTTCAAAGAATACACAATCAAAAATATACACAAACAGTAATAAACCAAAAAAATTAACAAAGCTAGGTAAGAGTCGGAGCCCATCTGGCTCTCTCAATGTTTTATTTTTACACTTGCTCATTTATGAAGACTGACATGTGCACACACAAGCTATGACCAAATTTTTATTTAGACTTGAAAAGAATCTTAATTTTTAACATTAACCTTACATAATTATTGTCAAATTTTTAAGCATCCATCTTCCTCTTTGTAGCATGGATTTACAAATTTGAACATTTTCACACTGTTGGACTAGTTTCTATTAACAGCAAAAACATCAGTCCTAATAAAGTAGGAATGGAGCTTTTCAACTCAGCTGAAGCACATATATTTGCCCAGGGGGACACAATATGATGGCTAAAATAAGGTTTGAATTTGCTATCATGTGCTTCATAATTATTAACATATTAATGGAAGTTACTACAGAAAAAGAAACATTCATACAGATTAGTACAAATCAGAACTTAAATAGCATGTGTACTAGTGCTTAGTTTAACAGTAATTAAATGGTAATAAATATCAAAGAAGTTTTAGTGAAGCTGTTAGTATAAGTCATCAGCATCAAAGGTTAGTCAAGATCAAAAACAAAATACAACAGTATTTTTTTTAGATTAATTTTGAAAACAAACTTAAATTTATTAGTAATTATTGTTTGTGGCAGCAACATCAAAGCTTAATATTGCAACAGAAAAACAAGGTTACCTTTTCCATTTCTACATAAACCTCTTCAAAGAATTCATCATAGTGCTGTTGGATCTCAAGCTCTCCCATTTGGACTAAACGAAAACAGAGCACCAGCAGATATAGAATAGTGGGATAACAATTATAATACCTATAACCAACAGGCTAGGAGGAGCACTACACTAGGAATTAGAGTACAAAATAACTATTTTAACAGCTTCAAGTCAACAAACTGAAAAATAATGTAAGAAGGAAACAAAAGCTGTAAAATGAAGTGCATTAGTTTGGACTGAAAAATGTAGGCTAGATGAGTGGAAATGGTATTATGAATTGTTTAAGTATTTTTATTACAAAATAATGTGAAACAAGTGCTTTATTGCAATCTTTAGAATGATTACAATAAGAAATATCATTTCCACTCAAACTGATCAAATAATCCAATGTTTATCTGCAAATGAAAATAAAAATGAGTTATTTGAAAAATATTTTTACCAGAGAATGGTGAAAATGATGTACTGGCTGTAAAAGTTGTAAAGCATGATTTGAAAGGTTATTAATTAGAAAACAGAATAAAAAAGAAAAAATTTTTTTATATCAGCCAAAAGTACTAACTATCACCATTCTCTGGTAATAGAAATCCCAAAATTTACAACATGGAAACAATAAGGAAAGGAAGGAAATGAATGATATATATTTAATTTAAATATTTTTGCAAAGAATATCTTGTTTCCATGACACAAATTCTGGACTGAAATATTTAGAGCAAGAACAATGAGAAAAAAAAACATTGCAAAATAATTGTTTGTTTGTCCTGTGCTAGCGCTGAAAGGAAAGCAAGAAAGGAGGGTTACCTTGTCCTCTATTTCACAAAATACCTCCTCGAAAAAATCATCAAAATCCTGTTGCGCTTCAACATCGTCCATTGTCACTGAAAAGAAGTAACAAACATGAAGATATTCCTTCATGGCACAACAGGGAAGGAATGTCATAGTGGCAGTTAAAATTTAGATAGAATAATGGGACAAGAAGCTTGTAGTTGATTTATAGTGACTAAAGTAACAGGAGGATAACTTGGGACTTGTGAAGATTTCCCCTCATTTATACAATCCTTGCAGCGTCATATTAGTGCACAGAATTTAATTAATAACTCAAGATCCAAGCAGCGTTAAGGAATTACAGATTATTAAATTTATCGAGATCCACTGTGCAGCATTAATGGAATATGTATTTATACAGAATGGAAATAGTAAGGTATTTATCACAACATCTTAAAGTCCAGTTAAAATACTAATTCAACTTAGATTCCTCTGCAGTGCTCAAGAAGAGAGGTTCATTAGGTATGTCGAGTAATAACAAAACAAAAATAGTGAACCACTAAAAGATTTTTTCTAGACTTTTATACCTTAGCTTAACATGCATTTCAACTATATACATTGCCAAACACAGTTTGAGGTTTTAAACAGGTAGAAATGTTTAGTATAATTCTTTTTAAAAATCCACACTATTTTCATGATAAAAAAAAAGGAATGAAATGATAACTAAGAATAAAAAAAAAAAACGAGTGATGAGGTGCGGATATATTCATGAATATTGAAGTGATTTTTCTCAAAAGAGAATGGAAATCAGTTTTCAATTTCGTATTGTCACGACGACAAAACTTGTCAAAGTAAATGAAGATTAGAAATAGTAATATATATATATTTAAATGGTTGCATTCAAGAGGGGTCAAATAGTCATATATATATTATAATATATAAAAGACAAGAGTTTGCTTTTGAATCAGTTCTGATCAAGGTTACCTTAATATTTTTGTACTAATTATTTTAATATTCCATTGACGAGAACAAGCTGCTAAAATAAGTGCTACTGGCTGCAAGATATTTTTCTCGTTGCCCCAGAGCTAACTTGAATGAATGTGTTCAAGGATTACAATAGTGAAGAAATCTTAAGTTAAGGAGACAGCTAAGCTAAGTTGATAAAATACCAGAAGAAAAGCTGCTTTAGGGAGCAGTGAACATTTACCTTGCTGTCAATCACTGAGCAAGTTAAGCATACAAAGAAAAATGACAAATTGATGATTTTTTTAATACAAAAAATGAAAACATTGTATTATGGACAATTGTACTATTTAAAAAAATAAATAAATAAATAAAGGAAAGCATAAAAATCAACAAAATACAAGAAGCAAATAATATAAGGATCATATGTAATATGATTTCATAACAGCATGGCAATCTTAAGATTTGGCTGTCTAAGAAAGAAAATGGTCAAAACCATTTTATAGATAATAGTTATATATTTAAAATAATTTTCAATCAAGTTAGGAAGGAGTGTTGTGTGCGTAAGTATGTGTTTTAGAAACTTCAATTTGATTAGAAACCAGTTGCTGGTACTCCTTCCAAAGGATCACATTGTAACTTAAATAATGATATTGCAACAAATCTGATATTGGTGGTCTTCAAGTAATGAATTCAATGTTTTAGTAGAAAACATCTTTAACAATGATTCTGAATATAAAGTTACAAATCAAATGAAATGACTGCCAGGCTCTTATGAACACTGCTAAAGCAATAAAAAGAATAAAGCTAATGATAAAGAACACTATGTGGACAAATACAACAATGAAGAATAACAAATAGAAAGTGACAGATCCAAAGACATGGAGACAAAGAAGCTGTGTGAAAGTGTTGAAATGGTCACAACAACTAGTAAAACACAAAGACACAGCTTCAAAATTTAGAAGCCATTAATGTACACAAACATGTGGAAAGATAAATGGATAGATCAACTAACAATTTGAAATAAACAGAAGAAAACACAAAATACAATTTAAACAAATTAAAATCACAACAATAAAAGTGACAACTCAATATATAATTATTTTGGCTCAGAAATTTTTATGGAGTTTATTTTTAACAATTGGATAACTTAGATTTCAATATTTTGTTAGCTGGAATAATCAAATTGGTTAATAAAATACCAAACAAGTTGATATATTGTTTTGTCACTGTGAAAAACATTCAAAAGGGTTAGTATACTGTGCTTAAATGAGATATATACAGAAAACTTTTGAAACAAAAATTTTAAAACGTTTTAAATAATTTAATAAGTAGTATGATTTCTTAAATAAGCTGAATTAAAAGTATTAATATACTCTACAAGTAGTTTTTCTTTTAATGTGATAGGTTAATGATTTTCAAATTTTTGCATATAATATTGTTTTTGACAAGCGAATATCATTAGAAATAAAGAATATTGTATAATTAATCCACATAATATAGCCAGAATAAAGTATTTAATACTGATTTTTTATACTAACACAGGGTCACAAATTAGTTAAGAGAGAGACACGGGTCATTTAATTAATAGGATTTGAACTTAGAATATAGAAACCATGAAGACATTTCGTTTGGTACTTAAGAATTTCTATCACTCTCCTTCCTAATAATAATTTGCAAGGGAATGAGGCAGGAAGTGGCCCAGCAATGCTAATGAAGATGTTCACCAGTACACAAAGGACAGCTTTATGAGCATGGTATGGTAACAATTCATCATTTAAGCAGGTAGTGAAATCTGTTAAAAAATTTATTTTAAAAACTGCAGACATAAGATTTAGTAGGACTACAGTCGGTGTAGAGCACACAGCATCATGATTAACAGTCAGCTTAAGTGGTAGGTGTTACAAATGTAGTTAGACCTACTTTCTTCTATCTCAGGAACTAGTTAGTTAGTTAATTTTTTGGCTCAAAAAGCAAAAAGCAAGGCCATGTAGGGGGACATGGAGTTATGTACAGGGTGGTGTTCATGTAGAGTCCAGGCCACTTGTGGTCAAGGGAGACTTTGAACCGAGCGGTCGTCGGCATCTTCACCATCTCGTCCGGTAGCTTATTCCACGGATCCGCAACCCGGACGGAGAAAGCCTCTCTCCTTCGATTGAAATGAAATCGTTGCAGATAGAGCTTTTCGGAATGACCCTGCAGCCGACGCTCTGGAGCAGGAGTGAAGAACAGCTCTTTCGAGAGGTTACACTTTCTGCTTATGATGTTGTGAGCAAGAATGAGATCACCATGGCGGCGGCGTTTTTCTAGAGAATAAAGGTCGAGCGTCTTCAGCCTTTCTTCATAAGACAAATTCTTGAGACATGGCTATCTAGCTGCACTTTAAGATAAATCAAATTCTTGAATATTACTCATATTCCAGCAATTCAAGGACGATATATATTCATTTGCAATTATGATTTCATATATAAAAAAAACTCCTTTATTCATATGACCAATTTATATCTAATTCTTAGTCTTGCATTTTGTTTTTAAGATTATGATGTTTAAATAAAAAAAGAAAACAGACTATGTTCATATTTCTTTGTTATTATGTAAAACCTTGAGCACTTCTCATTTATCACAGTATAAACATATATATATACACACATATATATATACATCATATATAACCCCACACAAAATTCTCTTAAATACAAACACAGCATGCAAGAAGACAATATTGCAAACAAAAATAAAAACCAATGAAAAATCCCCCAAAAGTTACATCATAAAAAATCAACTAATTGTCAACATTAAAAAACATAAAACACAATCCTGTGTAATGCCTTGGATGAATTGTGAAGAAATCAAAGAGAAAATTGTTATAATAAAAGAAGTAGCATAGATACTTTGTATGTAAAGCATGGAAAAGAGGAAACAATTTGTTGAAACTATAGAAAAATAGGTGTAAAGTTGTTTAAGTAAATACAATACTAGTATATGAAAAAAACAGGAGCTTAGAAATAGTTTAAGTAATATGCTAAGAAATATTTAAATTAAAAGATAAAGATGTAAAAATAGAAAATAAAAAATTAGCACTTTTTTTTAAAGTAACATTTTGTAAAATCAGGAACATGTAAGTATATATTGTAGTTTAAGAACAAAAACTTTGTAATTATTAAATAATTAAAAGTTGACAAAATAGAACTGTCTTATGGGATGGCAGAAGGGAGAGAAAATATATTAAGGGGGTGAGCTATTTTTAAAATAAAGATTTGAATTAAAAGCAATATTTTAAATTAAGTATTATTCCAGTTCAGATACTTTTTAAAAGAAATAACTTCTAAAAATAATTTTTCTTATTAATTTCTTTCAAAATGACATAACTCTAAGTAACTGCTAAAAGTTATGGAATAAAAAAAAATCAATTAAAAAAATGTCAACTAAACAAATTTGCTACACAAATTCTTGCTAGAAGAACTAAAGAATAAGATTTTCATATACACATACACTAATATTAAATTAATTTGACCCAAATTGTACTGTTTACATTTAAAGAGGTTTTAGATCTTTCAATATTTCAATCGTAAACAGTCTATAAATAATCGAAATATCTGCTTAACTTCCAACACTGGAATTTTATAGTTTGATATTACATGTGTTCTATGATTTAAGATAGAACATACTTCAATTATAGGCACCCCTTTGTCTCAATATGTCATGCAAACAGCACAAATTGGTCTGGCTGGCAGGGAGATAGTGGATCATCTAATTATTGGAATAATCAAGAGTAGATAAATATAACCAGCACAAGATGTCTTGTCAAAAGACACATTTTCAGTAAAAATTTAATTTACATTCCCTGAGTGTACTAATGTATTAATTTATGTATTACTGACTAAATGTTCAAAACACTGTAAAACTAGTGAAGTGATTTGAACATTGAGTACCTCATTTTTCCTGGACACTCTCCCTTAATGTGGTATTTTGACCCTTTTTTAAAGATGGAGTTAAAAATCATGTTAGTTCATAAGTGAGTGCACCAGCCATTTGAAACATTAAATGTCCCGGTTCTTTAGTGATTTGCAGAGTGCATGGGCCAAAAGTTGCACATGTAACATAGGGCCATTGAAACAAAGTTCTAAAATCCACCCCTCTAGTTTGCTTTCCATTTTGGCATACACTGCGAATAAAGCCGTTTTTTTCCCCTTCTTTTTCATAAACTGTAATAAGGAACTTTTCAGCCTGTCTTCTTTTTGATCTCCAGTTGCTCACCATTTCTATTACTGTCACACCAAACTCATTTGGCTGCACTTTCTTTTTGTATGCTTGATTACGTTCAGTGTGAATTTCGCATAGTTCTGCTTTCTCTTCTGTGACACGATGTTTGAATATATTTACAGTTTTATAAACTGATGAGCAAGAATGATTTTATTTTTATTGACTAACAAAGAATGCTAACTTAATGTGTAAAAACTTGTTACACAATCTTTTTATTGTATCTTAATTGCCATATTTAATATCAAATTAATCTATCAGCCAATTAGAACACACCTAAGTTTCACCACACATCCACTTATTGATGCATTGTTATGTCAGCCAATTAACATCAAGGGAATGGGGGGTCTGAAGCCATATTGTTAGTATGTCCAGTTTGCATTACTCACTAACATCAAACGTTAATCCAAAAAGAGGCAGAGTTTGCTCAATTTAATCAGATAATGAAATACAGGAGATTGCAAACTGGAGAGAAACCAAAATAAAGGAAAGGAAAAAAAAAAAAAAAAGAAACTCATTAAAACATATATTCTTTTTAATGTTTATCTGATTTGTCTTGTAATGGATCAGAGACTGCCACTTACCTGTTTCTAATTCCGGTCCAAAATTGAATGTTTAAATGCAGTCGATCAAAAACAAACAAAAATGCCTATTAATTCATTTGATTTCATATTTTCCGCAATAAAATTTAAAAAATACTTATGTAAGAAAATATTAATCTTGGGTATCAATTGAAAGTACATTTCACTAATTAAACAGCTATCATGAGCACTGTCATTTCACCAAGGGACAATGAATTTAAAGCTCAAATGGCTGGTGCACTTGCTTTATGAACTGACATAATTTTTTAAAATCCCTTAAAAGAAATATCTGATAACTAGGTCTTGTGTATATGACAGCCCCAGTTGATTTTTAACCCTCAACCTGATGGAAAAATCAAATGGTAAGGTTGATATACTGAATGGAGTACGTAAAATTTTCTTTATAGAAATTTGCCTTTTAGTTAGGAAAGAAAGCAAAAACCTAGCAGTAATTGTTAGCAACTCTTAAGAATAGGTAAGATAATTGCAAGAAATAAAAATAAAATAAAAAATTTTTAAAAATAAGAAAAAAACATGCTTACAAGAAAATTTTTCTATGTCAAAAGGAAACAAGTCAGTAATTTGAAATGTAAAGTATGCCTATTTTGGATAAACATACAATTTTAACATCAATGTAAAATGTAAACAGTGGTTTACACCAAAGGCTCTTGTCACTGTGGAAAGAAAAAGCAGGATTATCTAACTAGTTTCTAGTTTTCTTAACCTTAATCAGAGAAAGTATCCATCTGTCCACAAAGAGGATTAGGAGCTTAGAGCTATTTATAGTGTATGGAAATTAGGGATTCAATTAAACTGGTCCTGCTCATTTACATAAGAGTTCATGACCTGATATGCTTAATAATGTACTATGCAGCATTTTAGATAATTTTGTAATGTATACCATTTTGTTTTGATAACCATAATAGTAAAGTAATAACCCTGTTATCAGCATATGCTTTATTAACATCAATCAAACAAACCAGTCGAACTGCCTTCTAGTTTCTATACCCTAAAGTTATAAGCAATCACTCTTTATGCGAATAGATGAGTATATTTTCTGTTTATGGTCTAAGACTCAAAACTAACCAGATCAATCCCATTTTTTGTCTACAGAAAGATCAAAACCAAATGCAACCACTATTTTTTACAGTAATGCTGAAATTGTATGTTTATCAGAAAGAGGTTTGCCATATATTTCAAATTATCCAAAATACTATGCAGTGCATTATTAAATAATTCATCTAGTGGCTTGTCGTCAGAAAGTGTCCAATTCTAAACTATTTTAAATCCTCTTAAAGTTTTTGATTACATTTCACACAATTAACTAGGAAGGGACCTCACTTCACATAAAGTAAAAGATCTCACATTTCCTATTCTTTTAAGACAAAACTTCTTTAACTGCTAATCTGCCAAAACTTAGAAATAAAGTCATAACCTTTTTAAACTTTTAAAATTTCTGTCACATCAGTTAAAAGTAATTTTTCTTAAATGTTTTAAAATGATTCTAAACTTTATTTCTAATTAAGGATTTTTATCAAATATACTATGAAGAATAATATAATTTCCAAAAGAAAATAGTTTTGAATATTATTTAAAACACTTTTTTCAAATTTTCATTACTCTGCAATTATTTTGATAACGTTTAGATTTACAAAAATAAAATAATGCATTTGTCATATAACTTAAGCTGCATTTTAACGAAAATAAGTCAAATTGTAGTCATAAATAGAAAAAAAAAAAAAAAAAATACAAATCAAATATTTCAAAAAAATAATTTGGTAGTTTCAGTTTAAGACAGAAAGAAACCTAATTTTACATACTATTATTATTATATACCTATCATTAGGTCTACTAAGCCCCTGTAAAATGATAGTATTTACACTAACTGTGCTTATGAGATTAAAGAAAAAAAAGGGCTATTTACTAATTGGCACAAACTTCCATAGGCTTCCAGGATAGGATGATGAATGACTTACCAGGAACTGCAAAAGAAAAAAAAAAATTACTTTATGAGGGTTTCGCAATTTTGATTTCTTACACAGACATGATACACTATTAAAATAACATCCATATAAACATTATTCAATATATAACTTTTATATAACAGAGTTGAAGGAATACTCTGAACTGAAATTATTTGTATATGGAAATATTTTATAATTAAAGAAAATTGTAGTGTTGCTATCATAAAATGTAACAAAAGGTTTATCACCAATACTTACTATGAGAGCCATCAGCTGTAAGTGCAGCATTTTGAGGGTTTAGGTATAGATTCTGTAGCAGTACTGTCTATATAAAGAAAGAAAAACAAGAAACAATTAAGATGCTTATAACTAATTCTTCATTTATAAAACACATCAACAATGCTCATGCTTTAAATTACTCTTGTACTGCTTTCTCTATCACTACATCTAAACTACATTGAAAATATTCAGCCAAAAAGCAGAGTAGCTACGAGGTTAAAGTAGTGAACAATACTGGCTGCTTGATCATGAACTTAACTACTGTGCCAATTAAAATGTTATGGCTCTAGTAAAGGCATATAGCCATTTGCTAAATATTCATGGTTGATAAATAGCACTACATCAACTTCATGATAAAATACAAGTAGAATCCAACAAAAATACTTGCTTCATAATGACTTGTGACATACAAACAAAGCCACGATGTAAGATGGGGAGGTAAAACAGGCAGGCATGGCTGTGTGGTTAAAAAGTGCAACCACATGGGTTCAGGTCAGTCTCATTGCTTGGTACCTTGAGCAAGTGTCTTCTACTATAGCCAGTGTCCAACCAATATCTTGAATATGGTAGATGGAAGACTGTATGGAAGCCCTTATATATGTCTATCTTTTGTGCTTGTCCCTCTCACTGCTTGACAACCAGTTACAACCCACTGGCAAAAGAAGCAGATAGAGTTAGGAAAGGAAAGAATAAAATTTTTTTAAAAAAGTACTAGTGTTTATTTGTTTGACTAAACTCTTTGAGGCAGCACCCTTGCATGGCCAGTTCGATAATGACTAAAACAAGTAAAAGATGAAAGATAACCTAACAGTAAAGAATATTGCAAATCTAAGTTTTAAAAGCATTCAAATGTTTAATATTTATTTCTTCTTCTATAAACATCAAGTTAATAATTGAAAAGGGATTATATATTCAGACAAAATGATGCCAGGGTATTTCAGGTGCCTATTTTATCCTTCAGAGATAAAAGGCCAAGTTGAGCCCTAAAGAATTCAGATCCAGAAAGAGAAACAGCATTAAATGCTGTAAGTTATCTAATCTGATACCATACTGTTTCTGCCAAATTACAGTCAGTATATTTTAAATATTTCCATATGGAATCATATTATGATTAATCATTCATGTTTTAATGTCTGTTAATTAGAACCATGTGGAGAGCCAACCATGATTATAATTGTGATAATATATTGCAGAATAAAGGCGGCAAGCTGGCAGAAATGTTAGCATGCTGAGCTGTCTTTATGTTCGGAGTTCAAATTCCACCGAGGTCAACATTGCCTTTCGGTCACTCCGAAAAGCTCTACCTGCGACGATTTCATCTCAATCGAAGGAGAGGAGCTTTCTCCGTCCAGGTTGCGGATCCGTGGAACAAGCTGCCAGACGAGATGGTGAAGATGCCGACGACCGCTTTGTTCAAAGCCTCCCTGGACCTCAAGTGGCCTGAACTCTTTACGTGAACACCACCCTGTACTTAACTCCATGTCCCCCTACATGGCCTTGCTATTTGCTTTTGAGCCAAATTAACTAACTAACTAACTAAATGAAATACCAATTGCATACTGGAGTCGAACTAATCAACTGCCCCGCCTCCCACCAAATTTCAAGTCTTGTGTCTGGAGTAGAAAATAATATATTGCAGAATAGCCTAAAGTAACTGTCAGGTGGAACAAAGAATTTACAGTGTCACTCAATCAGTTAATCACAACATAAGGTTCACACACACCAACAAAATTTACAGAAAATTGAATACATTAAAAAAAAAAAGGTATAGGCTTGACTGTGTAGTAAAAAGTTTGCTTCCCAAGCACATGGTTCTAAGTTCAGTCCCACTGCATAACACAAAGGGCAAATGTCTTCTATGATAGCATTGGGTCAACAAAGCCTTTGAGTGACTGAAAGAAGACGACCAAATATATGCGAGTGTTTACGTCCCCGTAATTTAGCAGTTCAGCAAAAGAGACTGGATAGGATAAGTATCAGGCTTAACCCTTTTGATACTAACCTGGCTGTAGCTGGCCAAAAATTTATTTGGTTCATAAGACCAACCCGCCATAGCCAGCCGAGAGTACCCATTGTTATTTAAATGTGAATTTAAGCGCAAATCTCGTTAGTACATTTGTGAAAATATGATTTCACTTTGTAAATAGTTGGGTTATAGTATCCGACACTGCTTGACGTGATATCAACTCAGTGAATTTTGTGAGATTTTTTCCACATTTTTTCGGCATCAATTTTGTTTCCAACTTTGAAAATGGATAGGAGTTTTATGCTATCAAGCAGTGATTCCGAATTTAAAGGTTTTTCAACAGAAAATATAGAGCTATTGAGAAAAAGTATGAATGAGGTAAAAAACACGTGGTGTATGAGAATGAATAGGATATTTCTGTATCCGAAAGCAGCGATTCTGAAGAAACTGAAAGCAGCGATAGCGACAGTAAAGACGATTTTACATTGGAATGAAGTAAAAACTTTTAAATGTTTTATTAGCATTGGAATGAAGTAAAAACTTTAAAAATGTTTTATTAGCAATTTTTCCAGTCTTTCTTCGGAAGCAAAACCATTAGACTTTTACTTTTTTCAGTATGCTTGTTTGAAGTGATCACTGCGGAAACAAACTGTTACGCAGAATGTAAACAAACGGTATATGCCAGGAAAGCCCACGAAATGTGGGATCAAAGTTTGGAAAATTTGTGAGGCAAATAGTCGGTACTGCTGTGGATTTAGTTTTTATACAGGGAAAATAATGTTAGTCAGCATGACCTAGGGTACGATGTGGTCTGGAATTTATTACTTCATGCCATAACCATTATTTTTTTACCGATTTTTTTAGTTCAGTCAAACTTGTGGTGGATTCTAGTATTTCAATTTATTTCACCTTTATGGTACACCTGTTCTGTTGTGCTTTAAATTCAACTGATGATCTAGTGATGTGCACAATTCTTCTATATAAAAATTTTGTTGCATACCCAATTGAATATTAGCTGATGATTCATTTTCTATGGTGATGCTTAAACAAAATTTTAATATTTTTACCTTTTGCTCAGTTTACCTGGATTTACCTGTAATTAGAGTCACTTTGAGACAAAAGTTATGCAATAGAACTGATTAAGAACCCTTTAATCATGTTCCAAACATCACATTAATATGTTGACAAATAATAAAGTTACAGTTGTTTAATGAAACTAGTCTAAATTCATGATTATTTTAGAATTTAATTGAAACTCATGAGGGGGTGTATTTTGGTCAGAAACATAGAAACGAAAGGGTTAAGAAAGAAAAGTACTGGAGTTAATTCATTCAACTGAATGTTTCAAAATGATGTTCATGTTGAAATAGTGCAACAGCTTGGGTAGGTTGAAAAAAATGAGAAAATAGCAAAAATTTACATACCTGACTGAAAGTGGGTTTGTTGTGCAGGCGAGAACATCTTTCTCCATGCCTACAAGCTCCAATTTTGAAGTAAAAGGAACAGTTAACCCTTAAAAGGAAAGTGAAACAGCTTTCAAATTAGCATAAAAAATGATTACCACTGAAATTTCTTACTAGAATTTCTTTTGTGAACATTAAAATCATAATCATTCACTATAATTAACATATTTTTACTAAAATTGTATACATGTTGGTACTATGAAAAGCAAAACAGTTTCATAGCATGATTAAGAAATCATACAATATAGGAACTGCACTCTGCCACAAGAAAACGGTATGTCATTTGGAGTACAACAATGTTATTAGGTGGAGTCAAGGTTTCAGAATAAAGCTATTAAGATTTTATACCAGTGTATCAAGAATGGCAAAAGAGAATGTCAGCTTTTATTTCATGAATGCAAAAAGGGAAAAACATAATCCTTAATTATAAAACAGTAGCCAATAAGATGGAATGTACATGGAATTCAAAAAGGTATAGCCTTTTCATGTAGTTTCATGTAAATTCAACTTGGGGATTATGGCAAGAATATGTCTGTGGAATGCTCAGCTATTTGTATCTAATAACTGAATCCCCACTGGCAAACAACAGAAATCCACCACTGCTCCTGTACACTGTAACCGTGATGGACTAACTAGCCTTCTGATCAGGGAGAATGTTGGCCAGCTTGCCTAGCCAGCAGGATGGCATCATTTGAGAGCTAAAACAATGCAAAGCACATTGTGACCAGTGACATAACAACACCCAAGAGTCTGGTTAATACTGTATTAATGCATACATACACAGACACACACACACACATATATATATATATATATATATATATATATATACTGCATTTTAGGTTGTTTGGAAAATATTGGTCTGCAATAGATATTTAGTAAATCAAATAGAATCTAGGGTTTTATTATTATAAGGAGGCGAGCTGGCAGAG
Source organism: Octopus sinensis (assembly GCF_006345805.1). Classification (NCBI taxonomy): domain Eukaryota; kingdom Metazoa; phylum Mollusca; class Cephalopoda; order Octopoda; family Octopodidae; genus Octopus; species Octopus sinensis. The sequence goes on along the minus strand of NC_043001.1, from coordinate 37,055,745 downwards.
TTGTTAGCACACCAGGCGAAATGCTTTGCAGTATTTCATGTCGCTATGTTCTGAGTTCAAATTCTGCCAAGGTTGGCTTTGCCTTTTATTCTTTCGAGAGTTGATAAATTAAGTATCAGTGAGACACTGGGATCTATGTAATCAACTAGTCCCTTCCCACTAAATTTCAGGCCTTGTGCCTTTAGTAGAAAAAATTACTATTATTACTGACAGTAGAGATGAGGAGGTATGCAAGGGAAAGATGGTACTCCTTTATTGAAAAAAAAAAATAAAAATCCAGGAGTTGAATTTTTATAGCCTATGATTTCAATCCTGAACCTCAACATACCTTAGTTCCAAAAACCCATTTCCATCACTGATTATTGGATGTGGTCTGAAGGAGGGAGCTAAGCCTGTGGCCCTAGCCAGCCCACTGATGTTTATGCCATTAATGTTATTGAACAGTTAGTTTTGATTAGAAAACAAAGAGTATTGAATTAAGCATATCACCATCATTATTTAATATCCCACGTAAGAGCATTTCGTAGATGGAAACTGAAAGGAACCCATTGTATACCATCATCATTTAACACCCCTTTTTCCATTCTGGCAGGGGTGGATGATTTCATAGAATACAGCAAGCTACAGGGCTATGCCAAGCTGATTTCTATGTCAGAATGCTCTTCTTAAAGCCAACCACCTTACAGTGTGTAGTGGGTACTTTTTGTGTTATTGGTATTAGTGACGTCACCAAGTGGCTTGCAAGACGTAGGAAAGTCTCTGTAGAGGTCACAGGAGGTGTGACGAAAGATTTTCAGACAATGGACACCAAAGTAAGAACAATAATAAATCTGAAGTGAAGAACGAGCATATAGTGCGTAGGTTTATTTGGAAAAAGAGAAAGACCATCCAGAAATATAACAATATCTGTTTCAACACACGATTTCACATCGGGAATATTGTAAAACAAATACATAAAAATAAAAAGAAATTGAGAGGAAATGGGGAGGAGAGGAAGTCTTTCCCTCAATACTTCTGTCGAGTACAAATTTATTATTCTTATACAAGAATGTTGTTGACGGTAATGGCTCACCTTTCTGCAACGATTTCTTTCTGAGTAATTTCCCGCAGGAATATGACAAAGTGAAATTAAAGTGTTCATTCATATCGTGTGTGCAAACACATTTTACTTGTGGCAATAATGCCGTTTGTTTTTAAAAAATCCATAATTTTCTCTGGAGCAAGCTGCTTCAATATTTTCTCAAATGAACACTTTAATTTCACTTTGTCATACTATCTTGCGGGAAATTACTCTGAAAGAAATTTTTGCAGAAAGGTGAATAGATTGATTACATATTCCTTTCATTATGTCATCGCAGTTTTGTGAGATTTGGCTGTTATTTCTAGCATGTGAATAGCCTGCTTGAAGGCCAAGGCCGTAAAATCGAGAGTAGAGGAGCAATTGAAATTTTGAAAACATTTTTTTCAGAATCGGATCCTCCATAAACAAAAATGGAGGATTCCGTAAAAAAACAAAAGAAAATCAATATATATCCCCAGACACAACAGAATATATATCCATTTTACCCGAAGTTATGACGGAAAAATTGAATCTTGTGAATTTTCCGAAAGTCCCTTCCCCACTCCACGGGTCGGCAGCGCACATTTCTTTTTTTTTTTTCATATTCGTTTTCCACACCAGGCTGGTTATTTATTATTATTATTATTTTGTTCCTGGGTGAAGGTCTTTATATTGACCATCTATTCTGCCAGTCGAATGAATAACATAGCATTTAACATTTTTTATTCTTGCAAGTGATGCCCTAGATTACCTCATAAAAATCCAAAATTTACACTGCGCCATCCCACAAATATATATATATATATATAACTGTCCGACGAACAGGAACGTGAAACTCCGAGTAACAGCTTTTGTTAAATTTCTGCTGCTTTTAAATAAAGTATATATTATATATATATATATGTATATGTACACCCACACATATCTGAAAGCTAATCGCAATTAATTCAAATGTCTAATACTAATAAATTGTGAGTTTACTAACAAAATCATTTTCCCTATCTCCCTCTAAAATTAGCAAGCTACTGTGACGAACATTGAAAATAACTTGTAATTAAATTATCATAAATTAAGCCATTTCGTTTTATTCCTTATGACTTTAATCCTATACGAATGTCGCTATGTTCTGTGTGACTGACTGAAAAGAAAGTCAATATTAGCCGACATAATTTATTCACATAATTATCATCGATTATTTTCATGAAAATGGCCTTTAACACATAAAAACTAATATTTTAAAAAATAAAACGTAATGCTTTTGATTAAAGGATGCCAAACAACATAGAGGGAATCATTTTCATTCAATATTTATAACAAAGAGATTGCTTTTTCCCGTGAAAATATTTCTCGACAGAAAAATCAAATAAATTTGATAAATGGAAGCGGGTAAAAACTACTACACGGCATACGATGAAGGAAATATGAACAAAGCTTCTTCCATATATATCAATAACAAATAGAAATTGGTATAAATAACAGAAAGATACATAAGGATAAACATTTGAGATATAAAATAAATTTGTATAAATGAATTACTTGTCCTTTTCTGTGCCAAAAATTGACGCAAGATACTCAGCCATCTTCCCAACGTCTTCAGATGAGCTGAATTGTATTATGGGAAAATATTTTGACAATTTTTGTTATGTCTTTTCTCAAACAAACATTTTTACTTTAATATAAACGGGATTAAATTTAAAATCTAAAATCAGATAAAGAATAATTTTCTAAAACATACTTTTATGAAATAAATATCATCGGCTAAACCCGTAAATTAATGTTGATTAGCAAGGGAAGTAATCCGCTAGCTTTTAGTAACAGTTTTATGTTAATTAAAAAAAGAGGCTTTTACTAACGTAGTCGCTTCAAGCTCATTAGAATAATTACTTTGGTGTATTACTACTTTGAGATTAAATCCTGATGTTGTTAACCTTGCCTTGCTTTTCCTTCATTCGGGCGCAATAAATAATTTTAGTACTATAATGGGTCTGTGATAACGTTTTCATAATTCTGCAAAAATTTTTATCGAACTTTAACTACCATTAACCCTTGAACGGTGGGAAAGGGTTGCATGAATGTGTGTGCTAAACGGGCAAAAAATAAAAATAAATAAAAGAATATTTCTTTTAATAAAAATTTTTAAAAGTATTTATTTTCACTTTTAAAAAGTACAAAAGCTATAATCTCTTGTACAAATAAAATTTACAATCTCCATATCGAAAAGTGCCTTAAAATATTCACTTTTTTTGTGGTGATTGCTATATACATGTACAATTTTTTAAACATTCGCCGTTGTAGGGTTAAGAAGAGCCAGAAGAGAGCTAAATAGGATCTCGCTAAATAAAATCCTTTCGGTAATATACCAATTGGATTGACATAGTGGCAACGTCTTGTTTTTGCGAGGAATCGAGAACTGCTTTCTCCAAACGTGCACCTACTGCATTTAAGAAAAACATGAAGAGAATAATTTTGTAACTTCAATTGGCACAAATAAATTTTATCTTCGGTGTCACAGGTCTGGTAATAATACAACAAAATCCCTCAAATCTCTATGAATGCAATGGCATGCAATATCTGAAGATTTCTCATAGTGACCAGATTGATATGCTTAACTACAATTTAAAGCATATTTGTCACCCTCGACTTCAGCAAAGCTTTCGATGTATGGCATGCGAATCTCTTATCTAAATCAATGTGTTTTATCCGTCTCTCATCTCTCGGATCAGTAGCATCTCTATCATATCGCAATACTGTCGCATGTGTTTTTACGTTTCGAGTTTAAATTCCGCCGAGGTCACCTTTGCCTTTCATTTTTTCGGGGTCGATAAAATAAGTACCAGTCGAGCACTGGGTCGATGTAATCGACCTACTCCAGCCCACGAAATTACTGGTCTTGTTCCAAAATGGGAAACTAATATCACCGCATGGTGTCAATGGAGACCGTTCTCTCCCCCATCCTATCAATTTCGGTGTGTCTGAGAATTTTATACCCACTATATTCTCTCTATACATTAATGATCCTCTGCACACCCTACAACACTCACTCTTGCAAAGATGACAATACTTCATCCCTCCCTAACATTCTCCATCTATACATCACCCCGGGCTCGCAACCAAGAAACTTCACGCCAAACTCGCAATGACACCTTGAACAGAGGTCTCGAAAGCAACCCTCCAGTGAGGATACAGCAATCATGTCTCTTTCAACAAGAAAATACAAACGCTAGTCGTATCAAGAGATCATCATTACACCATATCCTCTCAGTCATGAGTAAACCTCAAATAGAACTTTCGAAGACTGCTTGAGTGTTTTTTATAACTGAGACCCAACAGTTAGGTTTCTCATTACCGTTGGGGGCCCTCTTTTGGTAAAAAAAAGACACTCCTTTACAGCGCAGAAGATACTTCAATTCCCAAATAGCAGTCAATATGCAACAAAATTGATGTTAGGCCTATAATAGATTCCTGCCCTCACACTCATACACATATCCTTGACCATATCTAGAAAAGAGCCATCCAACTGACTGGAATAGTCACTTAGAAACACACTCCTATCACTATGTCACAGGCGCTTTTACCATCGTTCTTTCTGTTTTTCTACCTTTACTACTAACTCTTCTGAGTCGGGTGGGCTCCACTCCAGCACTCCCATTCTACTCGTCATTTTTCCTCTCATCACTTTTGTTATGTCTAATCCCCATCCCACACACTAAACACAATATTCAGTCTTTCTTTCCAGAACGTCGGTCTTTCTGGATCTTTTCCTGTTTATACCTTTCCAGCAGGTGTTGTCTTACCTGAATTCAAGAGAAACGATAACGACATTTTTCAATGTCGTGACTTTATTTTCATTTAGCGAAATTTACAACATAAAGGCATTATATAAAGGTGTCCATGATACGAAACCTCGACTATTTAATGTTATTTGCTTCCCTTTCTGTTTTACGTGATACTTTCCTATTACGTGATAATTATACCGTTATAATTTGTTATTCAGGAGTGGCAAGCATACTTCACACACACCAAACAACCCCATTCTTAATTTCTCTCTACTAAAAAAATAAGCACAGCGAATAAGATACATAGAAAAAAAAACGATAAGAAGCTCAAGAATTAAAATGGATTATAATAGATTTGACAGCTACACTTGTGTCCTCTTGCGACTTTTGTTTCCTCGGAACTTCCCAAAAATGCCCATTTCCAAAAAAAATTTTTGCTGAGATAAGGGTGTAGATAATGATTATGTAAGTAAAATGTAGGAAAAGAGAAAATTTTCATTATCGAACCATTCTTTCCCCCCAGACTTCGTTATCAATTAATTTCCGTAACTACCAATTTTCACTTTTTTATTTATTTTTTCAGATATATATGGTTAAAACATATGTTCCCTTAACTTTAAAAAAAAAAGTAATTTGAGAATGTGTTTTAAAGAGAGTGACGAGGAAACAAAGTCGAAAGTGGGTGAGAATGGATCCCTAATCAACACCGTCGAAAACATATTTCTGCAAATTTTCATTAAAAAAAATTATGCATTTTTGAGAAAGATATGAAGAAACAGAGTCAGGAGAATAGGAGCGCCAAACTATAGTTATGGCATACATTAGTGATATTCATGATTATCATAGGTAACTAAAACTACTGATAAGTACATTCGAGAGACAAAGCATTCCGCAGTAAATAAAGTATAAAAATCGAAATTTCCATAAATATTAACTTCGTACAAAATGCCTATTTATATATTTAAATATTTATGACAATAATAGTTCACTTTATTTTTCTTGTTTTTTTTTTTCACTTGTTAAGTTGTGCAGAAGAAAATTATGTGCAATTCTAATAAAGTTACTTCCTGTTGTAAGTGTATGTGTCATTTATTTAAAGGGAGTGACGTGACTGACTCCCTACTAAATTTTATTGCTAAGACCAAGTACGTACATATTTATTGTATATTATTAATTACTGTTTGAAAGTACATCTAATTTTCTTTGTAATGATGAACTTTTCCTTTTGAATTTTTAACTGTGACTAATATGAAAACAAAGCTCAAATAATACTGTCGTTTATTTTTTTATTTAAGAAAAAAACTCATTGAATTTTAATTTTATTCCTTTTCAGTAATAGGTTGAACAGTAGATATATTTAATCTTTATAAACAGGGCTTAGCCATAAGTCAGTCCTAATCGTTTCCTTAGTAGTATCTTGGATACCATTAATTAGCGTGTCCTTTAAAACATCAGGATGTGAGTTAAAAGAGATTTGGCTGCCATTTCTAGCAGCTGGAATGGTCATGTAGAGACTTCCTACTTAACTCGTATAAACTGTTTTTTTTTTTGTGCTCTACAGGAAATTACACAGGAGCAATGGAACCGTAGGTTCAACTCCCATTAGGGTCTCACTTTTTATCGACCGAAAACAAAACAAACCAAAACAGAAACGAAAATCAGGCTATTGACAAAATAGGAAAATGTCAACTCAAGTTTTATTTTTCAAAATGTTATCTTATCTAAAGTTGTGCCTTGTTTTCAGAAACTTAAGATTCTTTTAACATCTCGAATATAAACTTTTTAATATCGAGTTAATGAGCCTCTACCGCGGCCTTTCAATTTGCTAGAATTAACTACCAATTATTCCTCATATTACACGTTTACCGACTTCAAAACAATACAATGAACAGTGTAGTTTTGGACAAATAAAAATCACGGTATTTGTCATGGGTTGAACGTTTTGATCATTATTAGGTTTGCACGATCAAGAATGCTTTTGGTGCACAACTTGACAGGTACCAGTTACGATTGATATACAGTTATTTTGATAAGAAAATTTTTTATCATTATTTTTATTTACATTCTCAGCTTTATCATTCCATGATAATAATATAGAAATAGAAAACCACAACAATGGGGGGAAAAAATGGGCACATCTACACAAATGTGCCCTCGTCCCCCATCCGACTTTGTTTCCTTATAACTTTCCTATAAATGGATGGTTTTTAATGAAATTTTCTACAACTACCTTTCAGGTTGTTTAAATTACGACTGTATTTGAATCTGATGTAAGAAAAGAAAAGAAAAAAATTAGTGGGCACACACACACACATACAATTCTTTTCAAGAATTTCATGTTTCATTTTGTTGATATTAACAACTCATTTCTAAAGCTGTGTGAACTGGAACCATGTGAAATAGTGTCTTGCCCAAGAACACAACATGCAGCCTGATCCGGAATTGAACTCACAACCTCAAGATCGTAAGCTTGATGCTCTAACCACTGAGCCATGTGCCTTCATATATATATATATATATTCATACATGTAGGAATATCTATGTGTGTGTCTTTCTGTCTGTGTGTCTGTACCCCCATCACTGTTTGACAACCAGTGTTGGTGTGTTTGTGTTCTTGTAACCTAGCGGTTCAGGAAAAGAGACCAATAGAATAAGTACCAGGCTTAAAAAATAAATACTGGGGTCGATTCATTTGACTAAAATTTCAAGGTGGTGCCTCAGCATGGCCACAGTCTTATGATTGAAACAAGTAGAAAAAAAAAACAAAACTACTTTTTTGAAAGTTACAAAGTTGGCACCGCTGTGTGGGAGTACACTTGTGTAGGTATACCAAAAATTCAGTAGACCATTTAATACAATAAAGATAAGTACCTTTTTGTCTTAGTCTCTAGGAAGATCAATGTATCCCTTTGTAGCCCCAAAATGTCCATCTAAGGGTGTACTCTTATATATTATGGGTTTAATGTTGCTTAACCCCTGTCCCTGTCAGTCCCGATTGATTTATGGTCAAAGGCTATCCATATGTGACTATTCTCTCTAATTGTATTTTTAGGTGATAGACTTAATCTACCTCTCTGTCGCCTTTAATGCTTTATCATTTAAACTGACCACATCTAACCCAACTATTGTACTTGTTTTGTGTTCAAACTGGACAGATCTAGCCTTTCAACACCGCTACAATGTCATTCTACATATAAACAACCACATCATTGAATCTCAAAGCTTCAAGATGATGGCATGATTAGTTCAAAACAATATGAATAAATAAACATTACATTTGACAATGTAATCTGATTGCTAAAGGGTTAGCAGAATCCAATTTGTTGTGAGCATTTGAGCCTTGTTTCTGGCCTGAGAATAAACCTTTCTCCTATCGTTTTTTTTTATCTTGAAAGGATCTGGGTGTTTGCCTTTCATTCTCTGACTGTGTTATTAAACCAAAAACAAACTGAAGGGCTTTTTTAGATTGCTAATCAGTTTGTCATACATACATACATATATACATACATACATACATACACATGCATGCACACACATTCACTCACTCATGCACACATCCATTTGCAAGCACTTCTACAATATAATATGTATGTGAATATTTTGGCTTGTATTGAAAACTATTAATATATATTTAAAATTATCTTCTAGACATGGATCTCCGAAGAGTGAAGGATGATGTCAAGTTAGACTTATGCCGGACATATTACAAAGGTAATGTTAATGGAGAAGAAACAGGGTGTATGAATAAAATAGATAATGTAACTAGCAGATAATAAGCAATTAAAGAATAAACCATGAAGATAATGAGGTATTACTGTTGTGAGTTAATCTCCCATGTCAGGTCTGCTCAAAGTTGTTTCAGCTGTGACTGATATGTCATTTTGTATGTGAGTGTCTATACTGTCAAGTATCTCCTTCCTTTTGAAACGGGAGAGAAATATGGTTGCTATATCTAGCAGGTTAAGTGATCATACAGAAGCTTTTGAAGTTTTGACTGGAAGGGTGTCCAAGTATAAGAGTCTCTTTATAAGATATAGTGTCCAGGTTTATGGAAACTAATCCATTCATGTGACACATGTATGTAAATAGAGAGCGCATATCCTTGATGATGGTGATGCTGTTGACATCGTTTTATTGGACTTTGCCAAAGCATTTGACTCGGTAAACAACCGCCTATTACTTGTCAAGCTTCAAGCATATAGTTTCCATCCGGATATTGTACGATGGGTTGGTGCCTTCCTCTCAGATCGCTCCTTCCAAGTCCAAGTTAATGGTTCGCTGTTCGACGTCTCCAGTGCGAGCAGTGGCGTACCTCAAGGTTCAGTGCTTGGGCCCTTATTGTTCTTAGTCTTCATAAATGACTTGCCCGACGACCTCACACAACACACCCTTCTATTTGCTGATGATATCAAACTGGTCGCTCCTCGCGGTGATATAGAGGATCTTCGTCGATGCCTCCACCAAGTTTGGAGATGGTCTAATGAATGGGACCTGTGTCTGAATGTGTTAAAGTGCTGTCGTCTGCCTTCTGGCTCTTCTCCTGTAACTCAACTTGATTTCGAGCCGGGTCGTCTGCTGCTGGAGAGGATGGATCAGGTAAAGGATCTGGGTGTCTTGGTTGATTCTTCCTTTTCGCCTTCGGCCCAGTGCATCCTTGCTGCCAACAAAGCACGCAGAGTTCTGTTTTTGATTCGGAATGCTCACAGCAGCCATATTCCTACCGCTCTATATCACGCTGGTGAGACCCATATTGGAGTACGGGATTCAAGCCTCTTCTCCTTATCTCCTCAAAGACATACATCATCTCGAAAGAGTCCGGAAGCTGGCAACCCGCATGGTACTTGGTCTCAAGCATTTGTCTTATGAAGAAAGGCTGAAGATGCTTGACCTTTATTCTCTAGAAAAACGCCGCCGCTGTGGTGATCTCATTCTTGCTCACAACATCATAAGTGGAAAGTGTAACCTCTCGAAAGAGCTGTTCTTCACTCCTGCTCCAGAATGTCGGCTGCGGGGTCACTCTGAAAAGCTCTATCTGCGACGATTTCATCTCAATCGAAGGAGAGGGGCTTTCTCTGTCCGGGTTGCGGATCTGTGGAATAAGCTGCCGGACGAGATAGTGAAGATGCTAACGACCGCTCGGTTCAAAGTCTCCCTTGACCACAAATGGCCTGAACTCTTTGTATGAACACCACCCTGTACATAACTCCATGTCCTCCTACATGGCCTTGCTTTTTGAGCCAAAAAATTAACTTAACTTAACTTAAGTTTATACTTGAGACATTTTTGAACCTGTAAGAAGGCCATTCACTAGATTTTGCCCTGGAGAAAAATTCTTGTAGACAAAAAGGTGTAGACAGGAATTTAGACAGAAAATAATGAAGGAGTGTGGTAGCAGTGAAATAGCAATTTTGAAAATACACACTTTGATGACGGTGATATTTTATTATAGTGTTTATTGTTTTTCAGGTGGTTTTGCACTACTGCCATTCTTATGGTTTATTAACTTCCTGTGGTTCTTCAGAGAAGCTTACCGCCGGCCAGAGTTTGAACAACAGAAACAAATCCGTACATGTAAGCAGCTATTTCGATTTGCTTTCTTCACTTCATTACTGAGTTGATATGTCTTCATGTATTTTTCTTTGAAATAACAGAACCAACGAGGGCTTATAATGATTAAAAAATGAGAATAGTGATTATGTTAACAATAATAGTGATAAGTAATAGTTTCAACTATCATTTTAAACATAAATCATCATCATCATCATCACCATTTAACATCTATTAAATGGTGATGATTTTTTTGAAAGTTACAAATTTGGCAGTGGGGTGTGGGGGCACACTTGTGTAGGTATGCCAAAAATTTAGTATACTATTTGATACAATAAAGATAAGTACCTCTTTGTGTTAGTCTCTGGGAAGATCAATGTATCCCTTGGCTGTATTGTTAAGAAATGTGCTTTTCAACTACATGGTTTCAATCCTACTGCATGGAATTTTGGATCAGTGTCTTCTACCATTACCTCAGAATGTTCAAAACCTTTTGTTTGAAATTTGGTAGATGAAGCCCTATGGAAGCCCCCCAGAAGGATCATTTCTATTTTTGATTGGTAGACATAATTCGTCATGAGTTTTTAATACCACCACCTGGTCTTTGGAAACCTTTAGCTGTGACCATAGTGGTTGCTGCAAGATTTCAGACTAGATCACCATTGGTGTTGCACTTCCTCTTCTGACGAAACAAAATGAAAAGCCTGGCTGTTAGATTCAATAGTTTCAAACATCTTTGTATGTTTACTTTATTTGATGGCATAAAAGATGCATGAGCATATTAGACACCCCAATTTCAGCAGGGCATCATCATCAACATCATTTAACATCCATTTTTCCAGTGCTGGCATGGGTTGGACAGTTTGATAGATGGCAAACTGAAGGGCTGCACCAGGTCCCAATTGTCTGTTTTTGGTATGGTTTCTACAAGTGGATGCCCTTCCTAATGCCAACCTTTTACAGAGTATACTGGGTGCTTTTTATGTGGTGGTAGCATAGGTACTTTTTCATGTGGGACTGGCATGGGTGATTTTTACATGGCACCAGCATGGGTGCTTTGTACATGGCACTGGCATGGCTGCCTTTTATGTGGTGCCAGCATGGGGGTTTTGTACGTGACACTGGTGGTGCTCTGTATGTGGTAATGGCACAGGTACTTTTTACATGGTACCATTCAAGAAAAATGGTTTTAGTGCATTAAAACTTAAAGGAGGCCCAACTGCACATAGGACCAGAGGTGATTTCTTTTGAAACAGTTTTTTGAAGAAAATTGCATCTTATAAGCCATCAAATACAGTATGTTTAGATTTGTACCTACTGTCAAGGATGTTTGAACATGTTTGTAGATGAGGGGGGAAGATTAGGACTGAGCTTTTCTCTGTCCTCTTTACACTGTTGGATATACTTTCTTAAATGGCAAAAATGAATGGGCATGGACACATTGAAACTCCGACATCTGGCAGCTGACTTGGCAGACACCCGTAAAATTATTAACCATCTTACAAACAATAACTCTGAGCACCTTTTCAAACTCCACCCGTCTAACACCCGTGGACATATTTACAAAGTCAGAAAACAGCACAGCTCCCATGACTTTCGGAAACATTTTTTCATGCTGAGAGTTGCTGAAGCATGGAACAAACTGCCGGCATCAGTTGTTAGTTGTCGGAGCACTGCATCCTTGAAAACTTCCATGCTTTCTGAGATTCGCCAACACTACACCTGATTTTCTCCCCTCTATGCACACACAAGCATGTATCTGACTCATACACTGTTTGCTTTCCAGACATTTGTACATTACTGCATATACTTTGTACGCACTGTCTGACAAGTTGTGGTGCACCTGAGCACTGTATACAATAATTTCATTATTAATCAAACCAAATCAAAATCGATGAACATCAATGGAATTTGTATCCTTGTGGTACCAGTGCCGGTGGCACATAAGAAAACCATCCGAGCGTGACCGTAGCCAGTACCGCATCGACTGGCCTCCGTGCTGAGGGCACGTAACAAACACCATCCGAGCGTGGCCGTTCGCCAGCCTCGTCTGGCACCTGTGTTGGTGGCACATGAAAACACCATCCGAGCGTGGCTGTCTGCCAGCCTCGTCTGGCACCTGTGTTGGTGGCACATAAAAACACCATCCGAGCGTGGCCGTCTGCCAGCCTCGCCTGGCACCTGTGTCGGTGGCACATAAAATCACCCACTACACTCTCGGAGTGGTTGGCGTTAGGAAGGGCATCCAGCTGTAGAAACACTGCCAGATCTGACTGGCCTGGTGCAGCCTTCGAGCTTGCCAGACCCCAGTTGAACCGTCCAACCCATGCTAGCATGGAAAGCGGACGTTAAACGATGATGATGATGATGATTATTATTATTATTATTAAGGAAAGTTCTTAATTAAAATGGAGTTATGCTTATTGAAATTTAACTACTAAGGTGGGAAAATTTAGTTATTTGTTTCTTCTCTTTTTTTTTCTTTTTCTTTTCAGATGTTACTCGTTCATTGATTGGGTCTTTGATCTGGTTCAGCATCATGATTGTATGGATTATAATTTTTCAGATGAAACGAGCTGAATGGGGAGCTGTGGCCGATTACATGTCTTTCATCATTCCAACAGGCAGAGCGTAACTTTCTACAAGTGACTTAACAAATCATATAGAAGTATGGTTGTCAGTCAATAACTGCCAACTGACATTTTTGCTCTGTGGCCACAGTGGTTGCTGATCTGTAATAAACTGGAACTTGCTCTGAGAGAAAAAGGGAGTATGTGTGTGTGTGTGTGTGTTACAAAGTAAAAGAGTGAAACCTGTAAAATATCTGCGAATGAATACTCATGTACTGAGGGTTCCTATTAACTTAAATCGAACTGGAGACTATTTTACCTATATGGTCTTTGATTAAAATAACATCACATATAACTTGAATAATTGTCCTTATTGTAATTAAAGTCCCTCAAATAGCCTATGTGTTTAATCAACAAACTTTATTTATGTCCGCAGAGATGTTGCATGAGGATTATGGGTCATATCAGAAGTGACTCCTGGTCATCAGTGTTACTTGGGCTCATCATAGATTTTGCATGAGATACATGTCTGCTCAAAATATTTCACGTTTTTCTGCTTTATTTCTAGCCCCAAATGACTTATTTTTTTTTATATCTAGCATTATGTCTTTTTCCATTTCTAAGTTAAGGATAAAATAAAGCAACACTGCGAAACACAACTGATCTTTACACATAGGCACACAGAATAAAGTAAAAAAAAGGGTAAAGACCCCTTCGGTCATGAATGACCATGGGATTGCACCTAGAAAGTTACCCTCCTAGACACAAGTCCAGGCAAGGTTGTTTATGGAAGACCAGCAGTCGCCCATGCATACCAGCCTCCCCTCTCCACGCCACCAGTGTTATCCAAGGGAAAGACAAAGGTCGATACAGCTTGGCACCAGTGACGTCGCAACTCATTTCTACAGCTGAGTGAACTGGAGCAACGTGAAATAAAGTGCCTTGCTCAAGAACACAACACGCAGCCCGGTCCGGGATTCGAGCTCACAACCTCACGATCGTAAGCTCGATGCTCTAACCACTGAGCCATGCGAGCAATCAAATAATGACAGTGGAGTGTGCAACAAACAGCGATTTGATTGTCGCCTGTACTCTTGACAAGAGATGTCAGTTAGTTTTTTACACCTACTAGGTTCATTCGTATTAGCCCGAGTTGCTGGATAAATTTTCGTTCTTTTAAGAATATTGTAGAACGGAAGCTTTTCATTGATTGGAATTTAAATACTAATCTCTACAGAAATTTTTTGTTTCAAGAAAACTGGCTGTAACTTCTGAGCCTGAGTCAGGCACGTGTGAACGATGTTAAGAGAATGTCTGCTATGAATAATATTTTTTGACACAGGGCACTTCTAAGACACTGCCAGACACCGAATGAAAAATAAATGAACTGCAACCAGGCTCATTAAAAGGAGCCCGAGTTATTGGCTGAAATTACTTACTTGAAGTCAGTGTTGGTAGAAATTAAATCAGCTTGCAAATACATGCTCACTTTACTAAATTTATATTTGGGCTAAGGCTCAACAGCCCGATTGCTAGAGTCGCCACTGACTCATATATATGCGATGGGTGCGCAAATGGCCCCCCTCTTTTGCCAACCTAGTCATGGGATATCTAGAAATCAGTCTGTGTCGTAAGGTTCTAGAAAGATATGGCAGCCCTTTCTCCCTCTACATAGAAAACAACTGGAAGAGGTACCTAGATGACTGTTTCATTCTTTGGCATGAAAATATAGAGAAACTCAAAGAATTCCAAGCAATTTTAAATGGACTGGGCGTAAACATCCAATTCATGATGGAATATAGCCAGCAACAACTCCTCTTCCTCAACATCCTCATTAAGAAATCTAATAACATAATAGAAACAGATATATACTATAAGCCTACAGATTCCAAGCAATATCTACCATTCAATTCATGCCACCCCAGACACCAGAATGAATGTCCCCTTCAATCTAGCAAAAAGGATATGTACTATAGTTTCTAATGCAAACACCAGAGACACATGACTACATGAACTAAAAGATACTCTCATCACCAGGAATTACCCACCTTCACTAATTGACATATGCATTCAATGTGCCCTTCAACTCAACATCCAGGAACTCAGGCATCCCAAATTAAAGAAAAATTTACAACAAAAAGCCTTACCATACATCTCCACACACAACCCTCTCAATAATGAAGCCTTCGACACCATCCTCCAAAACATACCCCTGCTAAAAAAAGGACCACAGAATGAACTTAATCCTCCAAACACACACGATCATAAAAAGCAAGAGACAGCCCAAATCTATGAAAAGTCTCCTAACACAAGCCCGAATATGCTCAACAATACAGAAGCCGACGGTAAAAAAATGTGGAAGACCCAATTGTGAGATATGCGATTATCTAATTGAGGGATCGGAGTTCTCCTTCAAACAGGGACAACGTTTCACAGTGAAAAGCAACTTCACATGTGCTTCGGAGAACCTGATATACACACTAACCTGCTCTGGGTGTCAAGAGCAATACATAGGCCAAACAAAAAATAGTTTACGTAAAAGAATGGCCCTGCACAGATCCCAGATAAAAATTCCCCAAAACAGAAAAATAGCATTTAGCCAACACATAGACATGTGCACCAACAACAAAACTCCAAGCTTCAGGATTTTTCCCCTCTACCAATTCAGAGACGATACAACCTGGAGCCAACGAATTAGTAAAGAAACTCTCTTTATTATAAAATACAGGCCCCTTCTGAACGACATATCCACCTTTGCCTTAGAATAACACAAATACACACGCAAATATTACATTCCTAAGAATCCATTAAAAATCAGCCCCAATCACTGCTATAATCCATAACGTGCCAACTTTAAGTCATTCAACACCTCACTACTTTCGCTCATTCATATTCTCCCTTCTTCTTCTTCTTCTTCCTTTCTCCTTCCTTCTTCCTAACTTTATCACTAATGCTTTTTAGTATAACACCTATAAACAAAACATTCAATAGAAATATTTTCATGTATTGAACAGCAACTGCTAGCCTCCACTGACCATTCAAAATACTACAATCATGGCACTCCCAAATTCTTCTCCCCTCTCCTCCTCCTCCTTCTTCTTCCCTACCAAGAGTTCGCAATAACCCACAAGAGTAAACGAGAGACAGAGAAAGGCAGAAACAAGGAAAATGCCACTTATATTTGAACACTATACAAATATTCTTTTAAAAAAACTTTTCTTTTAATTTTTCTAAATTTAATTAGTTAATTGTTACAGTTGAAAAAGTCTCAATGACTGAAACCGGTACTGAAGTGTTCTTTATAAAATTATTTTAGCATTTTCTATCCTGACTTGTGTTTTCATATATATATATATATATATTTATTTATTTGAAAGTCTTTGTGAAAATTACTTAACATAGTTCTTAAGCATAAAAGGGATTAAAAAAAATTCTTTTTTTCAAAAGTTATAAAATCTCCTTGGAAGAAGATTTTTCGTAGTTTGTGTGTGTGTATATATATATAGTGCAAAGATAATCTGGAACTCGACTGAGGATAGAAAACTCCGTATGATCTGTCCTTGTTTTCTTTTTATCGCCTGTCTGGATGTTTTGTTGTCCCTTTTTTTGTATCACCTAACTGTCTGGATGTTTTGCATTCTTGTCCCATTTTTGTATTTATATATATATATATATATAGAATATGAGGGATTTAGTTCACTGATGATCTAAATGAATATGTACATTATGTAAGTGCTATAACTGGTCATCCGTTAGGTCCAAGTTCACAGCTGATTCTGGAGCTAGGGATATATAATGAGCTTCTGAGTTAGCAGGTATTTCTCTTCATCATCATCATCATCATCGTTTAACGTCCGTTTTCCGCGCTAGCACGCGTTGGACGGTTCGACCGGAGTCTGGGAAGCCAGGGCTGCACCAGGCTCCAGTCTGATCTGGCAGTGTTTCTACAGCTGGATGCCCTTCCTAACGCCAACCACTCCGCGAGTGTAGTGGATGCTTTTTACGTGCCACCTGCACAGGTGGCAGGGGGTGGTCTGGCGATCATATATATAACCTAAATTATGTGAAGTAATTTACATATCTTGGTAGTAAAGTGAATTTGAGCGCTTCCCTTTATGAGGATATCAACTGTCTTGCAAAGGCAACCAATGCATTTGGCCAACTCTATCATCACCTATGGAATGAAAGGGCCATCAAACTTGACACCAAAGTACAGGTCCATAAAGCTGCCATTCTTTCTACTCTCTTGTATGGCTTGGAATCATGGATCCCTTTAGACGACGCATTAACCAACTAGACATCTCTCACAAAGGCTGTCTGAGGACAATCTGTGGTTATTCATTAAAAGGCTGTTTTGCAAGTGTGAGATTGATGGAATCAAGTGCTTCCTTATGCAATCACAATTGTGCTGGGCTGGCCATGTCGCCAGACTGAGTGACAAAAGAATACTCAAAGTCCTCATGTACAACTAGCTTGATAGTGGGCACAGGAATGCTGGTCGACCATGGCTCAGATATAAGTAAAAGCTGAAGGGTAACTTCTTAGCAATGAAGGTAGCTCACAACACCTTTGAGTGAAGAAAATGGAGACTGTTGTGTCAAAATGGTAATAGAAGCCTTGTTGCAACCAGCATTAACAAGCTTTGTGGTGCAAGGCAAAGGAGAAAAGCAGCTGCAAATATAAAACCTGCACTGACCTCTAATCCTCATACTTGCAGGATCTGTGGGCTTTGTTGCAAATCGTTGGCGGGACTTAAATGTTACATTCGACATAAGCAATATGACTGACAAAGAAAGAGTAGGCTGGATCGTCATATGTCGGAACCGATGGGTGAATCCATTATATATATATAAGAAATGAGGTACTCAGAAATTCGGATGGTTTTATATTTACAGATATTTATTTTTATATTACATGTTTTTATACATCATATAACTTAGATCATATATTAGTGCGTTCTCCCATTCTAGTGGGGTTTTCAAATCGAACTAAAACCCCACTAGAATGGGAGAAAGTGCTAATATATGATCTAAGTTATATGCTGTATAATAACATGTAATATACAAACAACTATCTGTAAATATAAAACCATTCGAATTTCTGAGTACTTAATTTCTTCTAATATAAAATACCTGTACATCATCTCCAAACCTTCCAATATATATATATATATATATCTGCTAGGTTCCTCACAGGCAAACAACACAGGTACAAGATTTTCTGGACAGGGAACACTGACGGGGTCGGGGCGTGGGTATACTTCTTGCGGAGAAATCGGTGGATAAGGTAATCGAGGTAGTCAGAGTATGCGATAGATTACTTAAGATTAGATTAGTGCTACATAATGGGTTAGCAGCCGGCCTTTGCTCCTCAGCCGGGGCTACCTGATGGACAGAAAGACTGACTTTATGACACCCTTTTGCAGACTACCTCGTTGACGAATGACAAGGACCGTCTCTTTGTGGCTGGTGACTTCAATGGACATGTTGGACAATATGCAGGGGGATACTATGGCGTACATGGAGGCTATGGTTTTGCTTCCCGCAATGAGGAGGGAACCAGGCTGCTGGAGTTCTGCGATGCAAATGATCATTTGGTTTGCAATACTAACTTCAGGAAACCAGCCAGTCACCTACAATTCTGGCAGACACACTAACCAAATTGACTACATCCTCACCGGGAAAAGGGAAAGATGGCTGCTTATAAATGACAAAACCTTCCGAGGTGAAGAATGTACCCCACAACATAGACTGGTAGTTAGTAACTTTAGGATCAGGGCTAAGTGGATGCACAGAAGACGACCAGCATGGAGAAGAGTCTGGAAGCTTAAAGATCCTGCGAATGGACAGAGATTTAGAGACATATTACTCGAAGCCTTTGACGAAATAGAAGGGAATATAGCTTCACATGATGTAAAAGACAACTGGAGGTTTCTACGGGACAACCTACTGAGGGCTACTGACCAGATCTGTGAATGGTGCAAAGTCCCCTCTTGACCCAAAATAACGTGGTGGCGGAACAATGTTGTTGACAGGGAAAAGAAACAGGCTTGGAAGGACTGGAAGAATGGTGGTAGCAGGGAAGCTAAGAGACAGATTTATTTAGCCGGAGGGGAATCAGATAAGAAAAAAATTGCCAATGTTCTGCGCCGTGAGGACCAAAGCCTCGAGGTATTTTGTGTTGCAAGACTGTGTGAGAGAGAATCGTAATGTAGGAGAGAAATGTGTTCGCATGGATGATTGTTCACTTGCATTAAAGAGAGTGTGCCGAATGTCGGCCAACAGAGGGACCAGCTATCCGAATTGACAGTACCTTGGTAGATAAAGCAATAAATGGTATGAAGACAGGGAAAGCCCCCGGTCCATCAGGAATCACTGCAGAGATGCTCAAAATATCTGTCTGTGTTAGCTATAGTCATCCGTATAGTTAACCTGGTGATACATGAAGGAGTCATACCCAATGACTGGTGTAGCAGCACGATAGTCAACTGCTACAAAAGTAAAGGTGACGCTTTAGATACAAATAATTATAGAGGTATCAAGTTGTTGGATCAGGTAATGAAGGTCACGGAGAGGGTCATAGCCCAACTAATTAGGGAGAGAGTCAGTTTAGATAAGATGCAGTTTGGGTTCGTGCCAGGGAAAAGCACCACTGATGCTATATTTCTGGTAAGACAGCTGCAAGAGAAATACCTAGCCAAAGATAAACCTCTGTACCTGGCTTTCGTTGACGTGGAGAATGCCTTTGACAAGGTCGCACGATCCCTTATCTGGTGGTCAATGAGGAAACTAGGGATAGATGAATGGTTAGTGAGAGCTGTGCAAGCTATGTACTGGGATGCTGTCAGTAAGGTGAGGGTTGACAACGAGTACAGTGCAAAATTTCGTGTAGGGGTATGGGTCCACCAAGGATCAGTCCTCAGCCCCCTCTTATTCATCATAGTCCTCCAAGCATTAACAGGAATTCAAGACATGATGCATCTGGGAGCTCCTCTATGCTGATGACCTTGCTCTAATTGTTGAGTCACTATCAGAATTAGAGGAAAAGTTTCAGGTGTGGAAGTAAAGATTAGAATCGAAAGGCCTTAGAGTCATCCTAGCTAAAATCAAAGTCTTAATAAGTAGGAAGGCAAACCACAAATCCCTTCGGGTAGATGGTCTTGCTCATTCTGTAGAAAAGACGTAGCGAGAAACTCCATATGATGTACCCTCTGTAAGCTATGGACACATAAGAGGCGCAGCAATATCAAAGAAAGGCTAACTGGGAAGATAGTTTTTGTATGTGGTAAATGCTTAGGAGCAATAAACTTTAAAATTGTGCAGAGAACAGCTTCTGTCACAGTCCAGAAAAACAACAAGTAGGTGACAGCTTCTGTTACCTAGGTGACCAAGTACTCCTTATTCATTGGACAATGAACTTTGCTTGCGAAGACCTATTGAAGCGAGTGTAAACAAATCAAAATTGCTGACGTGACCGATGACAGTACCGCCTGATTGGCACTCGTGCCAGTGAAACGTTAAAAGCATATCCGAGCGTGATCGTTACCAGGGCCACGGATGGCTCCCGTGCACTTGACCCGTGAAAAGCACCATTCGAGCGTGATCGTCGCCTTACCGGCACATGTGCCGGTGGCACGTGAAAAACAACATTCGAGCAAGGTCGTTGTCAGTGCTGCCGGACTGGCTCCCGTGCAGGTAGCACGTAAAAACGCCTTTTGAGCGTGGTCGTTGCCAGAACCGCCAGACTGTCCCTCGTACCGGTGGAACGTAAAAGCATCCACTACACTCTCGGAGTGGTTGGTGTTAGGAAGGGCATCCAACTGTAGAAACTTTGCCAGATCAGATTGAGCCTGGTGCAGCATTCTGGCTCACCAGTCCTCAGTCAAACTGTCCAACCCATGCCAGCATGGAAATCGGACGTTAAACGATGATGATGATGATATATATATATATAGGTGCAGGAGTGGCTGTGTTCCAAGTAGCTTGCTTACCAACCACATGGTCCTGGGTTCAGTCCCATTACGTGGCCCCTTGGGCAAATGTCTTCTACTATAGCCTCGGGCCGACCAAAGCCTTGTGTGTAGATTTGGTAGACGGAAACTGAATGAAGCCCGTCGTATAATATATATACATACACACACACACACACACACACACACACACACACACATATATACATATGAATATGTTTGTGTGTCTGTGTTTGTCCACCCAACATCGCTCGAGAAATGATGCTGGTATGTTTACGACCCCGTAACTTAGCTGTTCGGCAAAAGAGACCGATAGAATAAGTACTAGGCTTACAAAGAATAAGTCCTGGGGTCGATTTTCTCGACTAAAGGCGGTGCTGCAGCATGGCCGCAGACAAATGACTGAAACAAATAAAAGAATAAAAGAATGTGTGTATCTGTTTCTTTGTCTGCGAACACTCACAGATTGACAACTGGTGTCAGTTTGTTTATATCCCTGTAATGTAGCGGTTCGGCAAAAAACGAACGATAGAGTAAGTACCAGGATTAAAATCCGTCAAGGTGGTGTCCCAACATAGTCGTAGTCCAATGGCTGAAAAAATGTAAATGGTGAAAGATAATCTGTTGCTCAGTTTAGCACTACTCTGTCTCTTGGATGCTTTCAGAGGTATCTAATGTTGCAAGTATTCTAACCAGACTTCTACGTTTGATGATAACAGCACACCTCTCATCCAAAAGTCTCATGAATCCAGCAAAAAGGTCATAGATGCTGCCCTACTTCTAGTGACTTGAAAAAAATTAAGCCTCAACGTCTCGTTTGTGTGCTATTGTTAGCAAGAACAATAACTACGAAAAATATTTGTAGAGTTACCTCCCTTTAAAAAGTTTTTTTTTAGGTGTAATAACATTTTTC
>NC_043001.1:36996410-37028910 GCF_006345805.1 Octopus sinensis | reverse complement strand
CAGAACAACGAAGAATCCACAAAAATATATTTTTTTATAGTAAAATTGTTAACCAATTACTGACCTAATTTTAAAGTTTATTTATCAATATTTACATAAGTTTTCAACATCTTTCTTTCTGAATAGTTAAAGTACCAAAATTTACATATCTGCTGAATTCTAACGTACATATTATCTCCCTTGTTACCTTGTTATCTACTTCCAGTAGACACGCTAAATATTAAATGAAGAGTAGTAGCTATCCATTACACACGTGCACTGTTGTGAAAATCAATTACAGGGAGTGAAACCGGTTTGTAATTATGTACTGTGAAACATTATGCTGTTTTATACAATTATGTACTTTGAAATGCTTAATGATGTAATTTGAAATAATTTGAATGTGAAAATGTACTTTGGAATAAATACATAATCTTGAAAGGGTTTGCTTGTTGTAATGTATTTTAGTTATGATATTTTTTGAATATGTAATAAAGTATCTTGAAATAAGTTGATTGCAGTAACGTACTTTGAAATTATTTAACTGTAATAAGAAAGGAATAGTTCATTTACTTCTTCTTCTTCTTCTTCTTCTTCTTCTTCTTCTTCTTCTCTTCTTCTTCTTCTTCTTCTTCTTCTTCTTCTTCTTCTTCTTCTTCTTCTTCTTCTTTTCTTCCTCCAGATATATATATATATGCACATCCCATTGATTGAACATAGCTCGGTTTTCTAGTCGACGAACGACCCTTGTGACTTTCTTTGATAAGCGCTATATACCTGTCGGGGAATTTCCGTGGGAGAACACAAAGACGATTTCTTTTGCTTTACATTGGGTGTTTTTACATGACGTCATCTTATCGACTAGACACATGATTGTTTGTCACATCTTCCTGTGCTTTTAGAAAGTAAAGAACAAAATGAAGTACTGCAAAGTTGTTTAACGCTCTAAGGAAAATAATTTCGACAAGATATTTCTGTTTGCTTGTCTCTATTGTACCTTAAGTTCGTTGCTTATTAAACACATTATGTTAGTTCCCTCACGAAGTAAACATCACCGGGAACCGATAGTGTCGAGGTACTTTATTCAATCGAAAGGATGAAAGGCAAAGTCAACCCCAGTAGCATTTCAGTTCAAGATATAAAACCAGAAGAAACGCCGATCAGCATTTTGTCCGATGTTCTAACGATTCTGCCAACTTGCTGCCTTCAATTCAAGAATTCTTTACTCTCTCTCTTTTTGCTCTTTTACTTGTTTCAGTCATTTGACTGTGACCATGCTGGAGCACCGCCTTTAGTCGAGCAAATCGACTCCAGGACTTATTCTTTGTAAGCCTAGTACTTATTCTATCGGTCTCTTTTGCCGAACCGCTAAGTTGCGGAGACGTAAACACACCAGCATCGGTTGTCAAGCGATGTTTGGGGGGACAAACACAGACACACAAACATACACACACACACATGCATATATATATGTATGTATATACATATATACGACGGGTTTCTTTCAGTTTCCGTCTACCAAATCCACTCACAAGGCTTTGGTCGGCCCGAGGCTATAGTAGAAGACACTTGCCCAAGATGCCACGCAGTGGGACTGAACCCGGAATCATGTGGTTGGTAAGCAAGCTACTTACTACGCAGCCACTCCTACGCTAATAAAGTGAAAGTATCAACCGAAATTGAACCTTGTTCGCAAAGTTGAGTTTTCTGGGAATGTTACCACTACTCTACAACGTTGATATTGCGTAGTATTTGGCCACATACCAAATAATTAACGCTATACAACAATTAATATTATGCTGTCAATAAGATGCTGTTACGGTAATTACTAAATGTCCTGTATCTAGCAGAAATCACAAGACTTTCCACCGGAAATAATATCAGTCATACCAGATGTGTTGGCACCCAACAGCGGCAGCAAGGCTGTCATATCGACCTGACACTGTTTATAACATCAAACAACTGGTTTCCAACTGACATCTCAAGGTTTTTCTGTTGATCATCTCATCAATACTATTAACCATAGACGTTAGATATTTAACAAGCGCAAAAGCTATCGCATTGAGCGGACAGTATACGTCAACGAAACCAAGCAATTGGTATCCAACAGCGACTAGAAGACTTGTTGAACTAAATTCTGTACTAATAGTGAGCCGAAGCGTTCGTGGTTTAAACCAAAGGAAAGCAATTAAATTTCTTTAAATAAATTATTTGTTAGTTTAACTTGATCTCTCTATTTACTCAACAGCGAATGTAATACTTTCAGTTAGACGTAGTTTCATTTGTTTGACTTTCTTACAGAGCTCTCTATTAGCAGAACACACAAGCTTCTCTGGTTTCTATTGAAATACCAATTTTAATCGCATTGGCGGCATGGAGAAAGAAAGAAAGAAAGAAAGAAAGAAAGCAATAAAGAAAGTAAGAATTAATGAACTACAGAATTACAGAATTCCAACAGATGTACCCTAAGACTCTTCTCTTTCTTCATGCACGTGGTTTCCTCTTGGGAAAGAAAAAAAGTAAACAAAAACAGAAAATTCATTTCAATAAGATTTTCGAAATAAATACACAAATTAATGAAAAATGAATAAATAGTTCAGAAATTAAAAACTTCGAAAATAGCTTTCAAAATAAAATTGCATGAACTGGACAAATAACGATAGTTTCTCATTACTACAGATATTTATTTATTTATTTATTTCTAAAATTATTTACTTATTTACTGTTCAGGCAGTTTCGAGTCTTAGTTGCAAAAATTTCTTTTTTTTTTGTTTTGTTTCAACTTATTTACTTAGAAGGAAGAAACTCCACAACTATCGAGGAACATTCGAATTTGGATAGATTGATGCGGTAAGGAATATGGCTGTGTGGTAAGTAGTTTGCTAACCAACCACATGGTTCCGGGTTCAGTCCCACTGCGTGGCATCTTGGGCAAGTGTCTTCTGCTATAGCCCCGGGCTGACCAATGCCTTGTGAGTGGATTTGGTAGACGGAAACTGAAAGAAGCCTGTCGTATATATGTATATATATATATGTGTGTGTGTGCGGGTTTGTGTGTCTGTGTTTGTCCCCCTAGCATTGCTTGACAACCGATGCTGGTGTGTTTACGTCCCCGTCACTTAGCGGTTCGACAAAAGAGACCGATAAAATAAGTACTGGGCTTACAAAGAATAAGTCCCGGGGTCGATTTGATCGACTAAAAGGCGGTGCTCCAGCATGGCCGCAGTCGGGTGGCTGAAACAAGTAAGAGAGTAATATATATATATATATATATATATATATATATATATATATATATATATATTATATATTCTTTACTGCCCACAAGGAACTATACATAGAGGGGACAAACAAGGACAGACAAAGGGATTAAGTCAATTACATCGACCCCAGTGCAAAACTGGTACTTTATTTATCGACCCCGAAAGGATGAAAGGCAAAGTCGTCCTCGGCGGAATTTGAACTCAGAACGTAACGACAGACGAAATACCGCTAAGCATTTCGCCCGGCGCGCTAACGTTTCTGCCATCTCATATATACGTTAAAGTACTGGAGTTGGTTTGTTCGATTAAGCCCTTTAGATTAAACATGGTCCCTATTCTATCAATCTCTTTTTCTGAACCGCTATGTTACAGGAGCGTAAACAAATTAAAACTGGTTGTCAAGCGGTGGTAGGGACAAACACCATACACACACACACACACACGCACAATCATTATTTCTGTTTCGTTATTTTTATCTAAGTTTTCTCTCTATATCTGCTTTAAGGTTATTGTGATAACTTTCCTTTTATGTGTGTGTGTGTGTGTGTGTGTGTGTGTGTGTGTGGCCGTTTCAGTTCCGATCTTTTCCTTGTGCTTTAACGTTTCGTCTGATTTTGCGTGCTGTTGGTTCTATGTTACCTCTGTTAGGCTTTGCGAACATTTACGTCGAGTCACTGGTTAGTTATTGTGTGTTCATTCACTGTGCGCATTTTCTCTGTGAGTTCTTTTCCTGTTTCTGAGATCTTTTCATACTTATTAAATACTGGAGTCAATTTTTCTGATATGACTCTTCAGGACAGTGCCTCAGCACAGCCACAGTCAAATGCCTGAAAAAAAAAAACAACAAAAAAACCCCCAAACAATACAAGGGCCTACAAAGATAACCACAACAAAAATTCACACATTTTCGTCCCTACACGTAACAACAAGCAGTAATGGTCTCTGATTAAGGTAGAAGGCTAGCAATTTTGAGGTGAAGGATTTATTCGATAATAACGACTCCAGTACTAGTCTAGTATGAGGTTGGGCTGAAAAGTTAATAGGCTGACTAGAAGGAGTGATGCTAGAGCTGTGAAACCTTGCATCCGTTAATTTTAGTTCTTTTTATTAATAACTGCCTTATTTCTTTACAGGCAAGTTGACACCTGATTGTTCATAGAAGACTTCAAATGTAACTAGTAGCAACTTTTTTTTCGAAAGTGGATAAAATTTGGTATCGTCAAGTACCTACAGAAAAAAGATTTAGCTCCCAAGGATATTCATGCTAGCATAGTTTATACATTAGAGGATGGCACTCCAGCTTTATCAACAGTACAAAAGTGGGCAGCTGAATTTAGGAGGGAAAGAGAAAGTCTTGAAGATGACACAAGGTCTAGACGTCTTGCAACTACCACCGCAGTTGATCATGTTCCCTACATGGTGATGGATGACAAGCAATCGACTATAAATCAAATAGCCGATGCCATATGCATTTCTCGTGAGAGAGTTGAGAATATTCTGAACAGTGGACTTGGTATGATGAAGGTTTCTGCTCGGTGGATGTCACATCTTGTGGCACCTGATCAAAAGCGCACTAGGCTGATCACATCACAGGAAAATCTGACATTATTTCAGGTAGATGCAGCTGGTTTTCTTGATTGTTTCCTAACCCAGGATGTGTACTGGGTTCCGCATTTCGAGCCAAAGACAAAGAGACAACCCATGCAGTGGAAACACCTCTTCTCACCTACTCCAAAGAAAGCCAAAGTCGTTTCATCTGTAGGGAAGGTGATGGCGTCGGTTTTTGGGATGGAAAAGGCAAATCATATTGAAGGCTGGTGCAGCTCCCCAGCTTGCCAGCAACCGTCCAACCCATGCCAGCATGGACAACGGACGTTAAACGATGATGATGATGGTTGGAGTAGGTTGGTCTGTTTCTGTTGTTAATTAGCTTCATGTGTAGACATTTTCTCAAACAACCAACTGGCTCGAGGATTAAGCAAACAATTGTGTTCCTTATCACGTAACTGGCGCCCATGCGGGTGGCATATATTTGTTGACAGTCTTCAAAAGGGTCATGCCATCAATGGAGAGTACAATGCCATCTTGATGAGGCAGTTACGAAAGGCTACCAAGACCAAGCGTCCAGGAAAACTGACGAAAAGCGTCTTGCTTTATCAGGACATGCCCCAGCACATAAGTCCTTTGTTTCAACGGCTGCTGTGCGTAACTGTGGGTTTGAACTTTCCCTATTCTCCTGACTTGGTTTCATCCGACTATTATCTGTCACCCAACATGAAAAAATATTTGGCTGGGAACAGAGATGATGACGTCATATTTGATATTGACTTTTTTTGATCAACAGGATGAAAGATTCTTCACTAAAGGGATCCAAGCACTGCAACACCAATGGAAGAAGTACAGCAAGGGGTACGATGTTGAAAAAAATAAAGCTCATTTGGTTACATTCCATGAGAATGACTTAGTCAGCTTATGAAAGTTTCAGCCGACACTCGTACTTTATTTTATCATTCTTGTCTGGAAGAAAGACGCAGTTGACCTTATCGGGATTTGAATTCTGCATGTAAAGGAATCGGAATAAATCATTCAAGAACTCGCAAAGGCTTCTTTCCGACGCTCTAACGATTCTGCCAGTTCGCCCTACAAGGGAATGAATTAAGGCAACCACAAGGAAGAATTCCAACAGAAATAATAAACAAAATAGAAAAACGGCTTGTAGTAAAAGATTCTACCTTCGATCAGGTGAAACACTCTCAAGGTAAGAATAAACTAACAATCCCAGAACACAACAGATATGTAACAACAAGGCCTTGAAAGAAATACTTTCTATGGAGACGATCTTAAAAAAGTGAATGAGCTTAATAAGCTAAAGTACACTGTAACTGTTACTGTATAGTGGGAAGCTGGATTTTGTCCTATTAAATGTACGCAAACCATTCGATTAGCTACATGGAAACAGTAGAGCGAAAAAGATATTAAATATATAATAACGAAAATGTAAAATTTGGGAAAGTTTTCATGAGGTCCCTCGATCTGCAAGAGATGGTAGTTAAGTTAAATTTTCCTAAAACTACATCTTACTATTTTGGAGGAGGAAGGACACTACAGAACTTGGTCCTAGATACATTGTCTCTGAAAACGAGTCAGTATTGTCAAGCTAAAATGTTTTCGATAATCGGTTGGCTCAATTAAAGCTGATTTGGAGCTAAATAACAGCAAGAAGAGAAAGACTTACCGTGATCCCGTGGATGATAAATGGAGAAGCCTAACTTGAAAATATATGAAAAATATAAAAAGAAACGAGAAATTTTAGGAAAATAAGATATTGAGAAAACTGAAGCTATACTATAAATGAAAAAAATGAGATATAAAGATCGTGGCAAAAGTCTTCTGGATAAGAAGACTTAAAAAATGCCAGCTCTTCTTTCAAACGAATAAGTATTTGAAAAAAAAAAAAGAAAAAAGAAAAAGAAAAGATCAAAAACATAAAATATTCCGCCGGGAAATTAATGAAAATAACTTTATAATGGAATCTAAACCAACAACAAAAGAAATTTAATCGCATTGATGGAACATATGGAGTAAGGAACAGAAGTAAGAATAATGGATACAAAAAAAAAAAAAAATGGGTTGGAAATTTGCCGGTGAGTGAAACGTCTACACATTCATTTGAACTGCTAAATCTAACAGCCAACTCTCTCTACGATTACATCATGTGTACTTAAGAAAAGGAACGACGCAGTCATGTACACATAAAAGAAAATAAGGTAAAAACTAGAGTGTACTTGGAAAAGTATGATATAGCATAATCAGCGGAGAATTTACCAGTATAATTAAATCTGATAGTAATTGGGAGATTCTTGGAATTGGGTAAGGTCTCTAAGTTTTTGGCTATACGAAACAGAAATCAAAATCTTTTTAGACTCCGTTGACGGTTATTTGAAACCCTAATAAGTTATCTTATTTGGCACACACACACTCTCTCCCTCCCAGTTAAATGTTATCCTTGGTTGAATAACTAACACGAAGGACATGGCTGGAACAACTTTCATTATAAGCTTACTGGATTAGGGTTGACCTGGGATTAAATAACAACTACAACAATTCAAAATTTATTGATTAACGAAGATAAGGCTCCATCACAGATATAACGATATAACCTTTATGGAATAGACTAGGCATGGGCAAAGTGCAATTCTTGGGACTTTCATGATGGTATACCCAACTAAGAATTATCCTGAAAGTTTTTTAATAGTGCAGCCCGCTTGATGACGGGACATATCTAATGCGGCCTGCTTCTCGAAAAGGGTTGCCCATGTCTGGCTTAGACGACACAAAAAATTAGAGGAAACGACGGAATTATCCAGGCATAGCTGTGTGTGGAAGAATCTTGCTTCAAAACCATATAGTTCTGGGTTCTATTCCACTGCACGGCACCTTGGGAAATTTTTTCTATTATATTTTCGGGCTGGCAAAGGAATTCGGTAAAAGGAAATTGGGTGGAGACTCATAGTGTGTGTATGTGTGTGTGTGTGTGTGTTTCACTATTGCTTGACAACCGGTGCTAATTTGTTTATGTTTCCGTAACTTAACGGTTCTGCAAATGAGACCGATAGAAGTATCAAACTTAAAGCAAGTACAGTACTTAAAGCAAGCAAGTACTGGGGTCGATTTGTTCCACAAAACCCATCAAACGAGTAAAAGACAGAAGGTAGCAATTCAATAAACAGAGAAATACTGGGATTGATATTATCAGCTAAAAATATTTGTACGTGGCGCTCCAGCTAGGCCGCAATTTAATGACTGAAGCTGGTGAAAGAATATAAGATACACAAGGTTTCGAATGCGGCAAATAAAGGACAAAAATATTTGCGAGAAACAAGATAATACAATTGAAATAATGTAATTGTTGCTCAATTAGTGAGAAGATATTTTGCCACTACTTTGAAACCAGATAAAAAGGAAACAAAAGACAAAAAAAAAAAAAACTATGGGAACACTTTATATAAAGACTGGAGAATTACAGACGAAACATTTGTTTATCTGCCAAATATATATAACACGTACACATACAAAGAAATGAAACCGTAATGTGAAATTCAATTTAGCTGTCCATAAACTTCGTATGAAAATGTGACGTAGACAAAAAAATGTTTATCAGATTAACAAGTAGAAGGCAATACAAAAACCCCCAACGACACTTAATTTCAAGATAACAAAGGAACAAGACTCTACTAACACCTCGATATAGATGTACTAAAGAATAAACAAAAACAAAAAAATAGCTAAATAAGAATATATTAATATATAATAACCCCTATACAAACACACCACGAATTCATACACACGTTTGATATTTTTATAGAAGAAGCTGAAAACGACAAAGAAATTAATTAAAAATATCGTAAGCATAGCGAAACCGCTATATGAAAAAAGGAGAGAATATATATAAATTTAAAGTAAAGTGTGGTGGTTTGTTGAAGTGGTGGAGCAGAGTTGCACGAAAATACATTGTAACGTTAGTTTATGTTCGGTGTTCATATTCCAAATGAATTGAGGCTCACTCTTACTATATTGATAAAATTGAAGTTCATCTTTGCAATGTTGACAAAATAAATATCAGTTAAGATTAGACGTAGGTATAATGGACTGTAAGGCGGCGAGCTGGCAGGAACGTTAGCGCGCCGGGCGAAATGCTTAGCGGTATTTCGTCTGCCGTTACGTTCTGAGTTCAAATTCCGCCGAGGTCGACTTTGCCTTTCATCCTTACGGGGTCGATTAAATAAGAACAGTTACGCACTGGGGTCGATATGATCGACTTAATCCGTTTATCTGTCCTTGTTCGTCCTCTCTGTGTTTAGCCCCTTGTAGGTAGTAAAGAAATAGGTATAATGGACTGTACCATTGTAGATAGTGTCCCTTCATGACTGTATTCCAATGGCTGAAGCCAGTAGGATTATAAAAGGATAAAGAAACTACGAAGAGTCAACCTGCCGCCCAAATCCTAGTCACAAGTAGGTTTACCCTTTCAAAAGAAAGTGTATCTAGCACCTGTTTCTGTCACTTGATCTTTATCACTCAACCGAGTTTCAGAGAGTGCAGCAATGTCAATGTTATACCGAGCCAACTCCTTGGCCACTATGCCAGTTCGCCGTTCAGGGTTACTTGACCCTTCATGATCAAGAAATGTCCTGACATTCCATACACCTACCCATAATCTATATTTCTTGTTTGCATGTTTTCTCTTTGTATTCATCCTGATGTTGTGAACAGCCTCCAGCTGCAGGTTGCTGACCAGCTTGGTGGTAGAACAGGCATTTGTTTGGGTCACCTTTTCTAGACCTTTCCCAAACTTCTTGGTGAGCAGTGCTACCCTAGAAAGGGCTTCTCAGACGCTCTCGACATCGCCAAAGCATGCTGCTGTTCTTTCAACAATGCAGCGACGTTAGATGGGCCCTGAGCCGTCCACATGCAGATTCGTGACTATGCGCTCCCAGCTCGTTAAGACTGCACACGTCGCCACTATTCCATCGCCATGGAACTTGGAATATCTGTACATTTAAATATCAATGTCACATGCTTGTACGACATGTATAGCACCCACTCCTCCCCCAAAATCTGATATCCAGTGACAAACGAATGCAAGATGACTGGGTGATTATGGAGATCGCATGTTTTATTATCCTAACCTCTCCGGTGGTTTTATATCAGAGTGTCCTTCTCCCAGTCTTCGGAGTTACCTTCTCCAAGACAGATTGCCTTCCCCACGGCTTTATTAAACCTAGGAGCTCCATCTACTCCTTTAACTACATCCACAAATACACACAAATCAAATAAAATACAAGAAGTAAAAATACAAATATATATATAATATTAAAAAAAAAAACTCGTACACGCAATATGCACACATAAATTCAAGAATTAAAATTGTAAATAAACTTATATATACACACACCCAACACTTGCTCACAGTTCACCACACCAAACACGCACCTGGCACACACATCCACAATTCAGCCAACTATATAAATATGTACATATAATAATTGGATGGCCGTTGACTCTTAAGAGTTCTTCCGCACTTTTACAGGTCTTGTTTTTAATCCTGCAGGATGTCCAATACACAACCTCCTCCCCAAGTGGAATTGGTAGGGGAGCCGGTTTAGTCGCCGTCGACCCGACCGTGCGACAGGTAGTACTGGGTTACATGGTGCCATTAGCGTAAACGACCTGACATATATATTCGGTAATATACATACATACATACACACATACATACATGCATGCATACATACATACATACATACATACATAATACACATATACATACATACATGCATACTTACATACATACATACATACATACGTACATACATACGTACATACATACATACATACATGCATACTTACATACATACATACATACGTACATACATACATACATACATACATACATGCATACTTACATACATACATACATACATACATACATACATACATACATGCATACTTACATACTTACATACTTATATACATACATACATACATACATACATACATACTTACATACTTACATATATATATATATATATATATATATATATATATATAATATATATATATATATATATATATATATATGCAGTTAAGTCTATGTCCGATCATAGAGTGACCAATGGTTTCGCATCCATAAAGGGCCTAGCCCCATGGATGGCTCGTCAGACTCTAAAACCGAAAACACATACTTACAATAGCCTTTTAGACAATTGCATAACACACAAATATAGGCGCGCTTCTCCGAACACATACAACAACATTAATAGTGAAGCCAAACAGATAGGAATTAGCTTACGTATAGCAGATAGGATAGAAATTTTAGCCAAGAGAAATGCCTTCATCACAATTAAAGACCACAAGCCGAACTTTGCTTCTAATCCCAAATGCTACCTGATCAACCCAGCCAAATGCGAGATTGGCTAGGCGAGCAAACGTACCGAGGATGATTAACGACGACATAGAGAGGCCTCCGCCCTCTCCCTATAGCGCAGTATAAAAGAGATGATCTCGTGGTTTAACTCCAACCAGAGGAAGGGCAGAGCAAGGTTCACACAATTCGACATTTACCTTTCTATATCGAAAGGGCTGCTGATCAAGGCACTTCCCTTCGCTAAGGGATTCACGGACATTAGCAATAGGGATATAGACGTTATCATGCACGTCAGGAGAACGGTGCTGTTCAATAAAAATTCGACGTGGATCAAGCAATCCGACCCTAGGGTTCCTACGACAGCGCCGACGTTTGTGATCTCATCGGACTATACATCCTAGACCCCTTAGGTAAGGAGTTCTCTTTAGTCCTATTCGGCCTCTACAGAGATGACGTTCTGGCCATTTTTAGAGGAGCCAACAGGCACACACTTGAAAGGAACTGATCAGCGCCCTAGGCTCCATGGGATTCAGGATTACTATGGAGACTAACCTCACCACCGTAGACTTCCTAGATGTTACTCTAGACTTGGGCTGCGGTCAACACAGGCCCTACCGCAAGCCAAATGAGAGGCTGTCCTGCACCAATACAGCCTCCTTCCACATAGTGAAGGGTGTCAGTAAGAGGATCTCGAATCTATCCTTAGGTCAAGAAATTTTCGACGCTGCAGTCCCCTACTCTGAGTTTCACTCAGACTAGCCTGTCAACTTTGATACAACACACACACACACACACACACACACACAACACACACACACACACACACACACACACACACACACACACACAGAGTCAGCTGTGTGATCTTGCGGGTTCAAACCTAGTGACTGTGATTGAAGGAAGACAGGCATTGTGACGTTCTTTAAATTTCTTTAAATTAACTTCGAAAGAACACTGAAAGAGTTACAACTAAGAATTGAAACCAGCTCGCTATCTCTGTATATGAAGGAGGTCAAAAAGGCACATACATTAACATTCACACGCTTACATAAAAAATAACTTTCAAGTGTTAAATTATTGCCGCCTGTTTGAATTAAATATTCAGTTTTTGGCATTGTTATCTACTAATTAAAAATTTGCTCTCATCTTTGGCAATAGATTTTTTTTTGTGTCGCCGTGTAACAAAATGTTAGTTTATCTCATTTTACTTATCAAGAAAAGTGTGAACTAATACTTTCGCTTACAGTGCAGGGTTAGATATAGGTCAAAATTCGATTAGTCAGCCATGACTGGAATTTATAGATGATTTATTTTTGGACAGCTCATTTAATATAAGAAACACTTGATATAAATACGATACTTAGCTGCCCACTACACCTCTAGCTACTGGTATATGACAACATCACATTCGACAGCCTAAACTTTTCAGGAGCCACGTATAATATATACGATAGCTTTCAAGGTTTTAATAACATTATTGTATTCCAATTCCATTATATAATTTCACACATGATGTCTAATTAAAATTTCTTTTAAAATATAATCCAAACAAAAATATATATGTTGTATCAACAAAGGGAACGAAAACTGATTCATTTTGAGGTATGAGAAACAGAAATATAGATTCCTCAAATAATCCATGATCTTCCTTTATCCCCTCATTTATTTAAGCGACCATAAAGTTTCGCCTATACGACGGTTTTCGTGATCCAATTCTGTCTATAGGGTTAAGAGAGTGCAACATTCTAATATGGTTAAGGGAAAATTTATTGGTGATAAAACAGATAAATGTTCGACTGGTAATAGCAGTTTGCCTGGATGGGAATGGTTTTTGACATATCAGATCATCTAGATTTTCTCATCCGCCATTTTGGTTTCTCTCGAAATTTTCTTTCAGTGGCGGATGACGCATACGTCAACGAATTTAATAACTAAATCCCTATATACGCTATATTCTCTCGCCTTGGGTATTTCGTTAGTTTTTCTCAGTCATCATGACTGCCTGATACCGATCTATGACTCTCGGAACTTCTTCATATTTCCCCACTCTTGTCTATCCGTTTGTCAGTCAGTCTGCTTTTTACTTGCAGTTGAAACCACGTCATTAATATTAACAAAAGAAAAAAAAGAAGAAAAGTGGTTGTAAATCAAAAAGAAAATAAGAAAAAAATCCACAACTAATGAATAAGAGATTAAGGAAAAATAAACAAAATATTTAAAAAATTTATTTTGAGGGTATATTTTATGTGTAATAAATTACTTGTCTGTTATTTTTTCATGATGAAACTTTTTTTTGCACATTCTGATATATAGGAAATTACATCTATCTATCTATCTATCTATCTATCTATCTATCTATCTATCTATCTATCTATCTATCTATCTATCTATCTATCTATCTATCTATCTATCTATCTATCTATCTATCTATCTATCTATCTATCTAGTTGATTATAAGCGTTTATATATATATATGTGTGTATGTATTTATTGAACTATTTTCTCATAATTTTCCATTTCGCTCACAGTCTCCCGTTCTCATATAAGCATATCATATATATTGATATGTCTAAAGAAGATTCAATTGTCGGATATAAAAACAACCACCAAATTTAGGCAGATGATGAATAAGGTGGCATATCATTTATCTGTTTGGTTAGCGGCATAAGATTTTTTTGATTAACAGTCCTGAGTTCAACTTCAGTGAGTTGTCTTAGCTTTTCATTTCTCATTAGATATTTACGATATCTGAAATATATATGTAAAAATAGAATAGACACTGGACTACTTTTTGCTAATATTCTGTTGAGGGTAGCCAAAGTTTTTCAAGCTTGTTAGACTTGGGCTGATAGATTTAAGTAACTTGTCTAAAATACAAACTTTATTATTACAGCTTCTGGAGGCGGCGAGCTGCAGAATCGTTAGCATGCCAGGTAAAATGTATAGCGGCATTTCATCCGTCTTTAAGTTCTCAGTTCAAATTCCGCCGAGGTCGAATTAGCCTTTCATCCTTTCGGGTTCGATGAAATAAAGTACCAGCTGAGCACTGGGGTTGATGTTATCGACTTAATCCGTTTGTCTGTCCTTGTTTGTCCCCTCTATGTTTAGCTCCTTGTGGATAATAAAGAAACAGATATTTTGCCCGTCTTTACGTTCTGAGTTCAAATTCCGCCGAAGTTGACTTTATCTTTCATTCTTTCTGGTTCAATGAAATAAGAGCCAGTCGAACGCTGAAGTTGATGTAATCGACAATCCCTTCCCCACAATATATATATATATATAAACACACACACCAGAACCACACTAATAGCTTAGGAGTGAAATCGATTTTGATAAAACTTTTTCCAACTGGTTTGCACAATATGGCAACACTATTCTTATGTTTTCATTATTCTGTGTAATGTCCTTTCTTTTTTTATTTCAGATTCTTCAGTTTTGGGGTGAATTACACTTTATAGCTTTTGAATGAAAATAGCCCATCTGGACATTTTTTCTCTCCAGAAAATGAAGGGTAATAATGCATATCAAGCATACATTGAGTATATATTTAACAGAAAACCATAATAATATTATAACATTTATTGACATAATGAATTATTTAGCCACATGAGCGCCATTTCGACGGATAACTTCAAAAACCCTATTATTCATGGAAACTCTCAATTTCTTAATAGTAGCAGGTTGGGCTGCCTCTGCTACAGCTTTGATGGTCGCCCATAAGAATCTATCGACGTAAATTGGCGTCCATCGGCATAACATCTTGATTTTCGATAGGGTTGAGATCCGGAGATGCTAGCGGCCACACCATCAAATTTTAACCTTGTATGCCGTAAGACCCTAGGAATATATGGGTGGTCCTAGCAGAGTGGGAAGGAGCGTTGTCATGCATAAATACGAAATTCTTTAGAAGCAACAGTAGCATGTCATCTAGCCAGGGATCCAAGACCTCCTTCAGGAGATTGCAGTAGGCGGCTGTGGTCACTCTAACCTCTTCAGGCACCCTGACTGGGCCAACAAGTCCGTCCCCAATGATACCAGCCCAGAATATGACTCCACCCTGTTTTTGACGTCGTAAACGTTGGTGATGCTTGTCTACGAAATAGACTCAACCATTTGCCCAACCATCAGGTTCGTCAAGGGTCGCCTTGGTTTCGTCAGTGAACAGAACATAACTCAAGTCTAATGTAATGTACTTTTGGGCTCATTGAAGCCTCAAACTCTTGTGAAGAGCCAGTTTCGGGGGTTCTCGCACGGAAGCCATGGTGTTGAGGGTTCGATTTCAGGTGCTTTTCGGTACCCGAGGAAGTCTGGAGGAGGTGAGAATGGCTTTGCTTGTTTGTCCTGGTTTCCCACGTTACGTGCGGCCAATATTCCTTAAATCCCTAGCTGTCACACTCCTGGAGGTCCCACAATTGAATTGTTTCTTCCTTGGCGCTCATTTTGCTAAATAATTCATTATGTCAATAAATGTGATAGTATTATTATGGTTTTCTGTTAACTATATTCTCAATGTATGCTTAATATGAATCATTACCCTTCATTTTCTGAAAAAAAAAATGTCTAGTTGGGCTATTTTCATTCAAAACCTCATTATTTATGGGATGACCCAATACATACGTATAAAATTACCCTATTGAAGTTGAAATTTCAATGAAGGAGCATTGGATTTAGGTTAGAAACCTGCTCTTTCACTATTAGTAAGAAATCTTGAAATAAAACTGAATAATGACATACATACATACATACATACATACATACATACATACATACATACATACATACATACATACGTACGTACGTACGTACATACATACATACATACATACATACATACATACATAAGTATATACATATTTATGTGAAGTGCAGTCAGTAGTCACTTTCGAGAGAGTATAGTTCGCTAAAAGTATCATTCTTTCACTGATCACTTTAAGTGTCTATGTATCCCACGAGTAGCCACAGATATTCTCTCAGCTCCTTCATCCGTGACCGAGCGTCACATTCAGGACGTAACTGATGAAGGGAGAAATAGATTCTTCAGGATTCGGTTGGTACTTATTTATAACTGAGTGGGCTAGGAAAATGTGAAGTGAAGTGTCTTGCTCAAGGACACAACACGCCGCCCAGTTCAGAAATTGAATGATCACGAATCAGACACCCTGACCGCTAGTCCACGTACCTCCACACATATATTCATACATACATGCATACATACATACATACATACATACATACACACATACCTACATACATACATACATACATACATACATACATACATACATACATACATACATACACACGCACTTATATTAATGCATATTTGGATTCCATACAACAAATGCATACTTGAATGGATACACATGCATACGCCTACACACACACGCGCTCTTCGCAAGCATTTCCTTAAGATAATTTAAATCTATAACCGTCTAACGAAAATAATTAGCGCTGTAGAACAGTTATTCCTACCTGCAGGCCTTGCCACCAATTAAAGGCACTTAAATCTGTCAACATCTTCTAATTGGTCGGTCAAGATTCGACTTGAACAACCATGATGTGATATAAACGTGATGTTTGTTTGATTTCATCATCGTGGAGTCAGCTATATTATTATCACGGCTAAATTAGAATCAATTAACGAACGTTAAATCTAACGATGGAGTAATTCAATGATAGAAGCTCTACTAGAAATAACAGTCAAATTAACCTGACGTTGCACTATCCGTCTTAAATAAGGAAAAGACACGTTTAGAAATAGCAAACTTAAAAATAGACTGAGTGGTCTCGGTTCTGCTTGGATGTTTGATCAGTGTTGACCTGGTGCTAAACAACAGCCGCAGCGACAACAACAACATCAGGAGGCGCAATGGCCCAGTGGTTAGGGCAGCGGACTCGCGGTCGTAAGAACGCGGTTTCGATTCCCAGACCGGGCATTGTGAGTGTTTATTGAGCAAAAGCACCTAAGCTCCACGAGGCTCTGGCGGAGAGGGGTGGTGAACCCCGCTGTACTCTTTCACCACAACTTTCTCTCACTCTTTCTTCTTACTTCTGCCACAAAGTAGAGGAACCATGGTATAACCCACTATGGTGTGATAAAACTTTCAGACCCTAGTCTAGATTGCGAATCCTCTGTACCCCAGGATGGTTCAGCTCTCCACACGTTAAAAGCCACCGTTTACGGAATGAGGATAACAACGTAGCTTTCGCGCCCGTTCAACCGCCAGTCTATCGCGTGTGGTGGGTGGATCTTGAAGTTGCCACACGCATTCTTAGTAGCTTAGAGTAGGTTCGAATTAGAGAGATTATTCTTTGTGGCTAATGGCGTGAGTCCTGATTGGAAGAAGAAGAAGAGAAGAAGAAGAAGAAGAAGAAGAAAGAAGACAACATCAACTAACAAAGAACTGTTGCTGAAATAGTCGAACTATATAGTATTAGTTACGAAAGAAAGAGAAAGATAGGGAGAGATTAAAAAAAAAGGTGGAGAGCGAATTAATAAAAATATAAATGAAGATGGAGACGGATTAAAAGTTGTTCAAAATAAGATCTTATTGTCGGTGTTTAATTCCAGTTTTCTCTTGACCAGGGAGGACAAGTTTGACTCAGGTTTGCGAATTGTGATTTATTTGTATTTATAGTCAATGCATGTGTGGGCGCGAGTAGATGTAATCAAAGGGTCTGGTATACACTTTTTTTAAAAATAAAGAGTTTATTTTGACTATTAGAAAATAAAGCTAAATAAATTTAATTTGTCAGCCAATGGGGTTGTATTTAACTGGATAGCGTGACGTGGCAATTAAAACATAGGATAAGGCAAGACATGTTGGTATATTTGCAAGAAACGAATTTTAGGTGCATAAAGTAGTTTTTGAAAACGGTCGTAGTTAGAGGTTAGAACACAGATTAAATAGTGTAGTGTATGTAGGAATGAGGCTAATGTTTGTGTGGTGAGTGTATATGCGAGTAAAGAAATTTAGGGCGGGCACATTTGTTTTTCAGACAATGAAGGTCACAGAGTAGAACAAGGCAGAGTTTGCGTGGGGTGATGTAGTGGTTGTGGAGATATGTATTGCTGGTTTGCAAGTTGATTAATTTAATAGTCTATTTGACTATTTATGGGAGGGTATGTGTAGTGTGTAGGAAGCAACGTTCAGCAACAGAACAAGAAAACCATATGTTGGTTTGCAAATAGCAGAGGAAGGAAGCGGGAGAGGGGGTGTCGACTAGAGCGGAAAAATCACTCACATAGACAGATAGACACGAGATGCATATACTTACTAACAGACACATACAAAAAGATATGCATACAGAATTTCATATGTATATGTATGTATGTACAGGTGTTAGTCGAAATTTATATGCACTCTTGTTTCTGTAATTTATTAAAACAAAAGCAAAGGTTGAACAATTACAGAATTTTCGTCAAAGTCTCGTAGATTTTCGATGCACTTCTTCCGGCGGTCCACAAGCTTGCTTATCCATCGGAGAAGAATGTTTTCGGCTGGTCGCGCAGCCATTCATACACCGCATCCTGCATTTCTTCATCCATAGCAAATCTATGACCCCGTAGCGGATGTTTCGAGCGGTTCAAAGAGGTGATAGTCGGAAGAGGCGAAGTCTGATCTGTACGCAGGGCATTCCAATAGCCAGAAACCCGATTTTTCAATGGTTTCAACGGTGTAGGTGGCTGTATGTTAGCGTGTATTGTCGTGCAACAATAACACTTGCTTTGACAATAGACCTTGGCGTTAGGTGCGAATTGCTGGTTTCAGTTTGTTGGCCAGCATTTCACTATAACCTACACTGCTGAGTGTAGACCCCCTTCCTAGGTAATGTTTCAGTATAGGTCCTTTTGCGCCCCTCAAAACAATAAGCATCACATTTTCTGTTGAAGGTTTGGACTAAATTTCTTTTTGCTTGCGATTCCGAGTGTTTCCATTCCTTACACTACCTTTTGAATTTGGGGTCAAAATGATGGACACTATCTCCTCCTGTGACTATTCTCTCCATAAATGCTTCTTCCTCATCGTTGTAGCGGTCGAGTAAGCGTTGATAGATCCGATATATTTGAGAGATATTTGAACTCATAAAAGGCTTTTCATTGCAGTGGGGGAAAAGTCGATTAAAACAAAAAGGTATCAGAACACCGTAGTCAGATCAGAGCACTCTCTATTGGACTAGTGGATACGTATTGCGGACTCTTCAGTCTTCTTCAGCACCAGATACGAAAGGGACAATTCTGACATTACTGGGACGAAAATTCATTTAAAAAATAAACCAGTCAATAATATTAACTGATAGCGCATATTGGTCACTAGGTTGGAATAAATTGGCGAGTAGATGTGCGAAGCTGTGACTGAAAGTACACCAACTTACGGCCAGTTCAAATATGTTTGTGAGATATTTGAACTCGTAAAACTCTTTTCACAGCTGTTTGCCATGGAAAAAAATATTTAAGGAAAATAGTTAAGATAATAAATCTCTGAACGAGGTATAAGGGAGTTCCTTTTCATCGAAAACCGGTGATTGTCGCACGCCGATGACGGGTCAAGACCCAGAAACTGCAGTCCGTGCGTATCACTTAGGTTGACGAGAGAGGGATGACCTCCCTTTGCAAATACCGTAAGGGCACAGAAAGTGTGTCTAAAGCCAGCTGGAGACGATGTTCTCCTGGGGCTACAAGCTACAGTAACACCCACCCTTAGTGGTTAGCCATATTGAGATGGCAAGTATATATCTCGCAGTTAAGATAATGTTTTAGTTTTAACAAAGGCTGTTTCTCATTTAATGCGGATGATTCAATATATATTTTTGTGTAATTGCAGATATTTGAATGTAATTGGTATATTCAGGAATTTAAGGACGATTAGAATTTATGGAAATTATTTCCTTGCTGAAAAATTATTGAACATTTAGAAATAACTTTCTGAATTCAACTTTGATTCGGTAAAAAATACAGTCCCTGTTGCAACTGATGGAACAAGTGTCATGGTTACATTCTGCCAATATCAATGGCCCAGTGGTTAGGGCAGCGGACTCGCGGTCATAGGATCGCGGTTTCGATTCCCAGACCGGGCGTTGTGAGTGTTTATTGAGCGAAAACACCTAAAGCTCCACGAGGCTCCGGCGGGGATGGTGGTGATCCCTGCTGTGCTCTTTCACCACAACTTTCTCTCACTCTTACTTCCTGTTTCTGTTGTACCTGTATTTCAAAGGGCCGGCCTTGTCACTTTCTATGTCACGCTGAATATCCCCGAGAACTACGTTAAGGGTACACGCGTCTGTGGAGTGCTCAGCCACTTACACGTTAATTTCACGAGCAGGCTGTTCCGTTGATTCGGATCAACCGGAACCCTCGTCGTCGTAACCGACGGAGTGCTTCCAATCAATTGTGTTATGTGCATGAACTTCATTCAGTTGTTTGTGATGATTTCTTTAGAGTAAAATCGTGTCAAAATATGAAATTAGTTTAATTATGTTTCTTGAAGTGAGGATAACGAGTACCTTTGAGGAAAATGATTAAAATATAGATTCTACGGTTACGAATTTAGTTGATAGTTACATCAATGTACAACAAACTGAACTTAGTGTAGACTTTGGCTGAAGGAAATTAACCCCTTACCCAACAATTATTTTGAAAATAAATGTAATTTTTCAGACATATTTTTTAATTGTTTTATTTTACTATGTTTTGAATGGTGATTTCGAGGTATATTTCAAACCTTATTTATTATGAATTCTAATTCAATAATATTGATTTTAAATTACGGCATTGGGCAGAAACGAGTTAACCCGTTTTTAGACGAAGGAACTTGTTTGCTGTCGATTTTGGCGAGTCTATCTTTTGACGAGTTAACTCGCCAGAGATGGAAAAAAACGATTTCGGTCAAAACGCATATATTCGTTTCTGCCGGGTAAGGGGTTAAAGAATGACAATATTATTAAAAATTGA
Organism: Octopus sinensis; assembly: GCF_006345805.1. NCBI lineage: Eukaryota > Metazoa > Mollusca > Cephalopoda > Octopoda > Octopodidae > Octopus > Octopus sinensis. The sequence goes on along the minus strand of NC_043001.1, from coordinate 37,007,789 downwards.
ACATAACTGCCAGGTCATTTCGTAGGTTTCTATTTTAAAGAAGTGAAATACTTCAGAAATTTGCTAAAGGAGAGCATATTCATGAATTGTAATTAATTAATGATATTGTGCTGGAATAGTTTATCTGCAATGTCATTGTAATTTTTTGTTTCTTAAAAGCTGTATTGCAAAAATTATGTTCGCTCGACTTTTCAAACAATAAATTTAACGCTGTTGACACCGCGGTTGCATCGTCAAGGGAACTAATTAAAATTAAAGTTGAATAACTAAGTTGAAGAGCAACAACTTTGATCTCTGAAAAAGGCATATTTGATTTTATTCTAGAAAAAGGAATTCGAGAAAATAATCCCATGTTCTTCCTAAAAGAATGTGTCAAGAAAAATTCGAACAGCAAAGGAACAAAAATCTGATTGAATTCATGAAGTATTGTTATTTACTCTTTTATTCTTTTACTTGTTTCAGTCATTTGACTGTGGCCATGCTGGAGCACCGCCTTTAGTCGAGCAAATCGACCCCCAGGATTTATTCTTTGTAAGCCTAGTACTTATGCTATCGTTCTCTTTTGCCGGACCGCTAAGTTACGGGGACGTAAACACACCCCCATCGGTTGTCAAGCGATGTTGTGGGGACAAACACAGACACACAAACACACACACACACCACACACACACATATATATATATATATATATATACGACGGGCTTCTTTCAATTTCCGTCTACCAAATTCACTCACAAGGCTTTGGTCGGCCCGAGGCTATAGTAGAAGACACTTGCCCAAGGTGCCACGCAGTGGGACTGAACCTGGAATCATGTGGTTGGTAAGCAAGCTACTTACCACACAGCCACTCCTATTTGTAAAAAAAAATCCTTCTAACTTTGGATGTATTTGCTTCATTTCTAATTTTGCCATCATAAACTTGCCTGTAAAATATTTTCAAACAAATGTATGAAAGAATGTCTATCCCTCTTTCAGAAAAATCGCCTATTTCCCACATCGAAACTGAACTCATGATCTGAAGGACTTACTTTACCAAAAAAAAAAAAAGAAAAAAAAAAGGAAGAGTCCTCAGTACTGAGATTAACTCCAAGGTGAGTGCTGACTTTAATGCATACTTGAAACTTCTGACATAGCTGTTCTTTGTATAGACCATCTCTTGAAGTATACAAATCAAATCATATCTTGTGCCAAAGGGGATGACATCACTTTATGAACTTGTCTTTTTAATTCTTGAAAAATTAAGTGTTGCTCTTTATATCAAAAACATTAGTACAATGGTCGACGTTTTATAGAAACGAGGCATACAGGCGAAATAACTCTTTTTATTACTAAATTTTCTACCTGTGAAAAAGAGCGGGTGTTTTGGTTTTGTTTTTGAATATTTTTATAATTAGCCACACAAGCAAAGGCATTTCAAACTTCTATACTGTCATAAACTTTAGTAAGGGAACATCTGGAAAATGATACTTTTATTGAATCGTTTAGGAATTAAATCAACAAAATATAGCATCAGACACTGAGCCATTTACTTATAGAGGGGTTGCAGTAATCCCCTTTTGTGGTGGGCTTGCCTTGCATTATACATTATCATTTGGCATGAATATCCACTATTGGTCCAAAAGGGAGTAATTTGGGAAGAAGACACGTATTATACGAGGCTCTGCAAAAATATTTAGGTTCCTCAGTCGTGGTAATAAGAAGCTGCTTCAGAAGATCTGGTGTATCAGCAACGACTGTTGTATCTAATGTCTCATCGGAACAGCTTATTTTTGATAAAATGCCATTGAAATTTTCTTTCAGAAGTATTATAGCGTTCAAGATCAAGGCTGAAAGTACTCCTTTTTTATTGCTCACCTGTGTATGATCAAGATCTCATCACTCACTGCTTGTTATGATATTGCGATTTCTGTCTGTCCTGGCACTATGGCGAGTTCTCTGATGTCTACGAGCAGTCTGTATGTTTCAAGTTGTATGTTTGCAGCTAATCCTGTTGCACTCTGTTCAAGTTGTCTTTTTGTAGCCTCTCTAATTTCCTGTCTTTGTTAGTCTGAAATATCTTGTAAGCTGCATTTCTGGTATCTATTTCCGCTGCCTTTAGACTACGATTGCGTTCGTTATAAGAGAGGGACATTTTTATCGTGACATTTTTGACGAAAAATCATCAGTATCTCGCCCTACCTATTTCTTTACAACCCACAGGGGGTTAAACACAGAGAGGATAAACAAGGACAGACAAACGGATTAAGTCGATTATATCGACCCCAGTGCGTAACTGGTACTTATTTAATCGACCCCGAAAGGATGAAAGGCAAAGTCGACCTCGGCGGAATTTGAACTCAGAACGTAGCGGCAGACGAAATACCTATTTCTTTATTACCCACAAGGGGCTAAACACAGAGGGGACAAACAAGGACAGACATAGGTATTAAGTCGATTACATCGACCCCAGTGCGTAACTGGTACTTAATTTATCGACCCCGAAAGGATGAAAGGCAAAGTCGACCTCGGCGGAATTTGGACTCACAACGTAACGCAGACGAAATACCTATTTCTTTATTACCCACAGGGGCTAAACACAGAGGGGACAAACAAGGACAGACAAACGGATTAAGTCGATTATATCGACCTCAGTGCGTAACTGGTACTTATTTAATCGACCCCGAAAGGATAAAAGGCAAAGTCGACCTCGGCGGAATTTGAACTCAGAACGTAGCGACAGACGAAATACCGCTAAGCATTTCGCCAGGCGTGCTAACGTTTCTGCCAGTTCGCTGCCTTATCAGTATCCCATCTTACCCCAAACAGACAGTTCTATGTTTAATAGAAATTACAGAAGTATGATTTTGAAGAGAGATGCAATTGCGAAGTGATGCAAATGATTTGCGAAATGAACGATGAGTATTTAATTTAAATGGCAGTAGATATGGAAACATAACCAAAGAGGTTAATTAAGAATTGGAAAGAAGCAACTGAAAGACAATTTCATGCGGCTGCATGAAATTAGCAGAACATGTTACATGTTTTATCAGTCAGTGGGTGTATGAATGATGCTTCGAAAAGAAACATCTCTATTTTAAAGCAGGCTCCATCTCTAATTCCATCTCTGACTCCCGACTTAGATTGTTGCCTGCTCAGGCATGTGCGTGTAAGAAATGGGATACATCTTTCTTTTTACCCTTTTTCTAATGCGTGCTATTCCTTTTTTTTTTTTTTTAGAAATCATCATTAAACTAAAATTTTCACTATGAAGTTCGTGCACTTTGTAAATTCTAATGCACTTTAGCAGACCCTTTGTGAAAAGTAGTATATGCGAACCAATTTGTAGCTGCCTGAGCATTGCAATTTCGAAAACGATGAGCCCACATATAATTAGAGGAGATTCTTGCTGCTATTTCTAACAGGCTCCTTCCATTAACTGGTATGTTAATGTTGTTGACTAAACCCAGGTCAACCTGGTAAAACTGAATATGATCAAAGATGTGCCGTCCGAGTTAAACATTGGAATCGGAGGATGTGAACGAGACGTAGGATATATAAAAATTTGATGTGTTGGCAGCTTACAGTCTTATAGAAGACTAATTATTATTAGAGGGTAATAATTGTTTCTAATATAGGCATGAACCTGTAATTTGGGGAAGGGTTAATTGATTAAATCAACACCAGGATGGATAGAGATATTTGGAACGTGAAAGATGAAATAAATGATAAGACAGGGAGAGAAAATGGGTTTAGGAGGGAACTTAATAGCATCAAGTTGGGAGCAAGTGTGAAGCGGATGAATGGGAGAAAGAAATAGAAAGGGAAGAGGAGATGCACTGATTGTATTAGGAGAGTAAAGATAACAGATACGCATAAAAAGCAGAATAAAAGAGGAATATAAAAGAAAGAGGAAGCATGTGTGCAAGAGAAAGCGTAGAAGAAAGTGAGAGAAAAGCGACGTAAGAGAAAATGATGGCAGGAGAAAGAGAGAGAGAGAGAGGGGGGGGGAGAGGGAGAGAGGGAGAGAATGAAAGAGAAAGAGAAAGAGGGAGAGAAAAGATAAAATAAGGAGAGTGAAATTGATAAAGGAAGAAGAGATCCGTAAGAAGAATGAGAGGAAGTTGAATGAAAATAGAAATGAGTTTTAAGGCATTAGAGAAACAGGAGTCAGGAAAGATGGCGATCAAGAGAAGGTAGGAACAACAAACGCAGGTAGAAAAGAGGAAGTAAGAGGTGTTAATAGTATTAGGGTTGCAAAAAAGATAAGGAATATAAAGCTTCACCAAACAGGAGGAAAAGGAGATAGCAAAAGAAAAAAAACCCCCAAAAAATGAAAACCACTAAAAAATGTAGAATGGAGAGTCAGAGGAGATGTAAGAGATTGTAGTACTGTGAGAGAGGAGAGAGAGAGCGAGAGGGAGAGAGAGAGAAAAAGCGAGAGCACGCGCGTTAGAGAACGCGAGAGAGAGATTGTGTGTGTGTGTGTGTGTCTGTGTGTGAGTGCGTGTGTGGCAGTGATAGAACCTAAAAACATTGCAAAACTAAAAAATCAAACAATAAAAGAAACTGGAGACAACGGCAAGAGTGGCAGAAACTCCGGTGAGAAACAGCAAAAGGTAAAGAAGTATAAGTAAGGGATTCAGCACTGTAGAGGCAGCGGAGAACTGGTGATAGCTACGTAAAGAAGAAACAAATGAGAGATGTAATAGTGATGTAGAATCGAAGAGTTAATTTAAAGATTACAAAGATACACACGTATACAAAATTTCTTTGATAAATAGATGATAGATGTACACGCGGACATACACACATACACATACATAATATATCTATCTATCTATCTATCTCTATCTATCTATCTATCTATCTATCTATCTATCTATCTATCTATCTATCTATCTCTCCCCCTCTCTCTCTCTATCTATATATATATGTATATATATATATATATATGTATATATATGTACATACACATACATATGTATGATATACATATATAATACATATATCTATCTATCTATCTATCTATCTATCTATCTATCTATCTATCTATCTATCTATCTATCTATCTATCTATCTATCTATCTGTATATCTATCTATATATGTGTTTATGTGTGTGTATGTGTGTGTGTGTGTGTGTATGTGCATTCTGTAAGCACACAGAACTATTCACTCACACAAACTCTTATTATAGAATCAAAAAATTCTTTTAGTGGAAGTTCACAACTTCCAAGCATTATCAAGTTTATTCTAAAACATGTGTGAAATATATTTAGAGAAGATATATAGACGATAAACTCAGGAAGAAAGAAAAGAGCACAAAAAAAAATTGTTGAATAAAAAGACGAAACAACAAAACAAAATTATGAAAATAGTACAATCTGCAAAGTGTAAAGAGCTGCCAGTGAAGTAGACTGTTGATTAAATGTTAAAATTCAATGACATGCTAATTACTATTTGCGACCTAAGACTAAATCTTTCGTGTCTAGCCATTTATCGACTTCTTGCACATTGCTATATAATACATACATACATACATATATATATATATATATATGTATATTATATATATATATATATATATATATATAATAATATATATATTATATATATATATATATACATGCATACTACATACATACATACATACATACTCCACACATACATACATATCTATATAATATTATATATATACTTACATACATATAATATCATACATATATATATATATGCATATATATGTATATATATATACATGTATATATATGTATATATATATACATATATGTATTAGTAGACATGCATATACATATACAGATATACATACATTCATATACATGCACACACACCCACACACACACACATAAACAAGGAAGGCTGTTTTGTTTTGTTGAAATGTGAAATGTGTGAGCAAGAACGAAATCAATTACAAAAAAATACATAAATAAATACCAAAAAAAAAGCCCAGGGTACTAATACTTGCAAACGTACGATGCTAAATCTTCTACTATTTACGGATGATTTAATTGAATGAACTCATATCTTAAGTTTAGAAAGCTAGGTTATGTATGTATGTATGTATGTCTCTTGCCAGTTGCTGACTTGAAGAAAAATTAAAATAAAAACTTAAGAGTTTTATAGTATATTATGCGCCTGCCAAACTAGCACGTTTGAATAAACTATATTTACTATTCTGTAGAAGTAATATATCACTCGTACATGCCATATCCAAGCAAATGTCCATCTGAATTCTGAATTGCATGCATTACTGTTAAAGATAGCCATTAATACAAGTATGTGAAGAAAGACTTAATAATGAAAACAACTAATCTTTTTCTGTAATGCACTCATACATATAATCGTACATACATACATACATACGTAATACATACATACGTACATACATACATACGTACATACATACATACATACATACATATATACATACACATACATACATACATACATACATACATACGTACGTACGTACGTACGTACGTACATACATACATACATACATACGTACATACGTACGTACGTACGTACATACATACTACATACATACATATGTACATACGTACGTACGTACATACATACATACTACATACATACATACATAAATACATACAAACGTACAAACATACATACGTACGTGTATGCTCATATATATACATACATGCATACGTACGTGCATACTCATATATATACATACGTACATACATACATACATACATACATACATACATACATACATACATACAGGTAAATACATATATAAAACACATCGACGCGTTCACCTACACTTCTCATTGTATACGTATATACACTTATATGCATGAAAGCGTACAGTTGTATATGATATATAGATATATATACACATATACACGCTCGCACACACACACACATGTATATAAATGATACAAACATACACATTCATCATATACATAACATATAACACATATAATACGTATATATATTTGCTTATACATACAGCTGTACACGTAAATTTATATTCATACAAAATATATAGATGCACATGTATGTAGGCACGTATGTATGTATGTATGTATGTATGTATGTATGTATGTATGTATGTATGTATGTATGTATGTATGTATGCATGTATGTATGTATGTATGTATGTAGGCACGTTTATATATATATGTATGTATGTATGTATGTATGTATGTATGTATGCATGTATGTATGTATGTAGGCACGTATATTATATATATATGTATGTATGTATGTAGTATGTATGTAGGTTGTATGTAATGTATGTATAATGTATGTAAGTATGTATAGGCGCAGGAGTGGCTGTTAGTAAGTAGCTTGCTAACCAATCACATGGTTCCGGTTCAGTCCCACTGCGTGGCATCTTAGGCAGTGTCTTCTGCTATATAGCCCCGGCGACCAATGCCTTGTGAGTGGATTTGGTAGACGGAACTGAAAGAAGCCTGTCGTATATATGTATATATATGTTTATATATGTGGTGTGTATGTGTTTGTTTGTCTGTGTTTTTGTCCCCTAGCATTGCTTGACAACCGATGCTGGTGTGTTTACGTTCCCGTCACTTTGCGGTTCGGCAAAGAGACGATAGAATAAGTACTGGCTTACAAAGAATATGCCTGGGGTCGATTTTGCTCGACTAAAGGCGGTGCTCCAGCATGGCCACAGTCAAAGGACTGAAACAAGTAAAAGAGTAAAAGAGTAAAAAAGAGTAAAAGAGTATGTATGTATATATGTATGTATGTATGTATGTATGTATGTATGTATATATGTATGTATATGTGCGTGTATGTTGTAAGCAAAACATTGATCACGAATCCGCACATATACACATACGTTCGCATACACACGTACACACTCAAATACATTTCAGATGTACAATTAACAATTAAAGTTTTCACAAATCTTAACACCTTTTTATTTTGCTTCATCATTTTGATTTGCAGATTAAATATATAAATATATATAAAAATAAAACCCAAAACAAATTCCAGAACACTTATTAGGAAATTTTCCCCACAGGGAAATTAATCGATAAATGACAGTGATGCTAGTATGATGGTGGTAGAGGAGTATTATTTCTCGCATATAACCATATCTTTTAATTAACTGTACTCGACAGATTGAGTGAATTGACACCTCTCATTCGCAGTAACTTCATATTTTTGCAAAACAGCAGCCATAACAAACATAACAGCAACTTTGGTTTATTTGTTTATTATTGTAAGCAAAAACACCAAAGTTAAACATCTACGTGTCAATGAATTGCTGTTTGCGGACGATTGTATATTGCTTGTACCAGATGAGTCCATGTAGTGCTCAGTTCTCAATCTTGCTGTAACTTTGGCTTACTATCAGCACTACTAAAACAAGTACTGCATCAACCTCACAAGGAATGAACAGTATGTAACCACTTGGAATAAAAGTGAGTGGGAATGAGATATAAAAAAGTAAAGGTTTTTCAATAATCTTGCACTTTCCTTATATACCTGCATCGATGCTGAAGTATCATCACCTATCGGTAAGTGCAAGAAATGTAATGGTTTTGGAAGACTTCAGCATAGATTGTGTGTCACCTAAGGCCGTCTTAGCAGAATCATAAACCCCCTACCCACCCCACCACGACTAACCAATTTACTGGACCTAATAATTTTTATTTATTGACAATAAGCCTCAGGATACACAGAGCAGAATTGGGCCCCTAGAACTGTGAGACCTCTTCCTCGGGCAAATCAGTGTACTGGACCCTATACTATTTATTGATAGTAAGCCACAACATAGATAAATCCGAATTGGGCCACTAGACCCATGAGGTCCCTGAAAAGAACCCAGTGTACCCATGTTTTAAGACGGCATTGGTGGCACACCGAATATGTGCTTAGCTTCCATAATCAAAATCTACAATTCTCTAATCCTCCCAGCTCTCCTCCCTGGTGCAGAAACTTGGACGGTGTACCAGTACCACGTATAAAGTTTAATTATTCTCACATATCCTGTATAAGGAAGATTCTAAACAAAGTGGCGGGATTAAATCTCAATTCAGAGATTCTCAGGAGGTTCTCAGGCGTTGTAGTGTTCTCAGTTAGTTTGTTAAGCTCAAGCAATACAATTGTGTTTGGCTGGACATGCCAGAATGCTCGACTGTGACTGTCTATTCTGAGCTCGCAAATAGGAGACACAATGTTGGTATTCTTCTTAAACCTTTTTGCTCCTTGTGGAGCATAGGGCCGGTTTCCCGGTTTCCTTGGCGTATAGGTTCCCCACCTGGACGGGACGTCGGTCCGTCGCAGGTGAGCTGCAAGATGCAGGAGGAAAGAGTGAGAGGAAGTTGTGGCGAAAGAGTCAGCAGAAGTTCGCCATTACCTTCTGCCGGAAACACACGTGGAGCTTAGGTGTTTCGCTCATAAACACACACATCACCTGGTCTGAGATTCGAACCCGCGATTCCTCGAAAGCAAATCCGCTGCTATAAGCACTAGGCCATGTGCCTCCACCAATGTTGGTATACCACATGAATATTCAAAGATGCACTGAAAGCAACCTGGAAAAACAGAAAGATAAAACCAAACTCACGGAAAGATCATGCTCGGGACAGGGCTGCACAGGAGTCGAACATCAGGAGTCTCAAATGCTTTTGAATTTTTATGAACCTCAATAGCAGACACTAGAGGGTTACTCGAGAATCAGAAATAGGCAAATTTGGTATAAATAAACATCAGTGTGTGCACTGTGACAAATACTTCTCTACCAGAATAGCCATTCCCAGTTACTGCAGAACACATAAATGAGCAATACGCTTCGGGTTTCTTTTTTCTTTTTTTTTGTAGATCATCGTCAAATAAAAATAAGGTACAAACTATCGAAACAGACAGACAGACAGACAGACAGACAGACACACACACACACACACAAACACACACACACAAATACACACACAAACGAATATCTCTAGAGTTAATACATAATACGTCATGCAGTATAGAAGCACTCCGTCGGTAACGACGACGAGTGTTCCGGTTGATCCGAATCAACGGAACAGCCTGCTCGTGAAATTAACGTGTAAGTGGCTGAGCACTCCACAGACACGTGTACCCTTAACGTAGTTCTCGGGGATATTCAGCGTGACACAGAGAGTGACAAGGCCGGCCCTTTGAAATACAGGTACAACAGAAACAGGAAGTAAGAGTGAGAGAAAGTGTGGTGAAGAGTACAGCAGGGATCACCACCATCCCCTGCCGGAGCCTCGTGGAGCTTTAGGTGTTTTCGCTCAATAAACACTCACAACGCCCGGTCTGGGAATCGAAACCGCGATCCTATGACCGCGAGTCCGCTGCCCTAACCACTGGGCCATTGCGCCTCCACACGTCATGCAGTATAGATCTTTACTGAAAGTGCAATTCTCTGCAGTGACTGACCGTTTTCATCTCTGTTGGGAATCTTCGGGCTGTGAGGACTGCAAGACGGAAGTTATTTATAATTATTTAGCGAGCAGTTAAGTAGGTGTGTGCTTGTGTATGTATGTATGTATGTATGTATTATGTATGTATTATGTATGTATGTATGTATGTATGTATGTATTATGTATGTATGTATATTTGTACTATGTGTGTATGTATGTGTGTGTTTGTGTGTAGTATGTGTGTGGGTCCGCGTATTTTGTTTAAAACTGTTGTTTTAGTATAAGTAAAACATTTGTGTATGAATTGATATGTTTCTCAATATGTGTGTGTGTGGTGTGAGTTTTATGTAAGGTAATCTGAGAGAGGCTTCAGAGGTATTTGATAACGGCAGGAGGTTATATCAATTAAGATTATCGCAAACACTAAAAAAAAAAAAAAATCCACCCAAAACAAACATCAACGAAACAAAGAAGTGAAAGACCATAACAGCTGGAACATAGAAAGTGACAAAACCCTAAAATTTTGGTTGAAATATTTCCTAAGAACATTGGAACAACACATGACTGACTTAATAAAGAGAAAAGTATCACAATTCTATAAGCAAAGAAACCATAAAAATTACAGACTCAGTACCTGTCTTCTGGCACTCTGTCGGTTACAGCGACGAGGGTTCCAGTTAATCTGATAAACGGAACAACCTGCGCATGAAATTAACGTGCAAGTGGCTGAGAACTTCACAGACATGCGCACTCTTGACATAGTTTTCAAGATGTTCAGTGTGACGCAATATGACAAGGCCCGCCTTGTCTACTCATTTTGCCAGCTTGAATGGACTGGAGCAACCGTGGAATAAAGTGTCTTGATCAAGGATACAATGTACCGCCGGGGAATCGAACTTATGACCTACCGGTCGTGGAGCCGGATACTCTAACTACTAAACTACGAGCGTTCACTACCTGTGTTATGTCGCATTGCAAGTCTTAGCTTGT
>NC_043001.1:36974027-36996310 GCF_006345805.1 Octopus sinensis | reverse complement strand
AGCATTTGGCTCTGAATGCATTTCTTATCACAGAAACAGCGTTAAGCTAATGAAGGTGATTTTGTGACTTGTTCTTTTGTCATTCATTAATTAATATCACACGCTGGACTCGCCTAATTCCTAATACCTAACTCTAGGCACTTGTAAATGTTTTAACCAATAAGTTGGAAATCCGCGTGTGCGCGCACACACATGCATACACACACTCTATCTATCTATCTATCTATCTATCTATCTATCTATCTATCTATCTATCTATCTATCTATCTATCTATCTGTCTGTCTATCTATCTATCTATCTATCTATCTATCTATCTATCTATCTATCTATCTATCTGTCTGTCTGTCTGTCTGTCTGTCTGTCTATATATCTATATATAAATATCTATATACATGTATATATACACACACACATATCTATATGTATATATAATTTGTGCGGTAAAATCTTGCTTCCCACCACATGGTTCTATCAAACTGAATTTGATAGATTGAAAGTGGAAGAAGCCTGTTGTGTCTGTTTATATATATTATATATATATATATATATATATATATATATATATATATATATATATATACCCACACACACACATTTGTGTGTGTGCTGTGTGTATTTGTGTTCCCCCACCGCTTCACGAACGATGCTGGTATATATCACAGTAAATCTACCGGTTCGGCCAAAGAGATCGATAGAATAAGTACTAGGCTTACAGGGAATAGGTCCTGCGGTCGATTTCTTTGACTAATCTCCATCGAGTCGGCGGTCTAGCATGGCCGCAGTGGAATGACTGAAACAAGAAAAAGAATATGTATATATATATACATAGCGATAGAGAGAGAAAGATAGATAACTATGTTCATGCACATATTCATGTACACACACACACAGAGGTATATATATATACGTATGTGTTTACTGCATCTGACGGTGTATCAGGAATACAGACGTCCAGCAGTAAAGTGAACGAAGCAAATTATACCTTTAAATATAATATATGTGCATATATATTAATATATATATATATATATATATAATATATATATATATATATATATATATATATATGTAGTACATATCACCATTCTATTCAGGTCATTCTCTTAATGCAAAGCTGAACTGATGGGTGGTGTGTGTGTGCGCATGTGCGCGCACGTGCGTGTGTGTGCATGCGTGTATGTGTGTGTGTGTATACTTTTAGGTGAATGAATTGCAAATACTACGATGGAATGGTAATTACAGTGGTGACATCTATGATGCATGAGTCAGCTATTCACAAGAAGATTCGTCTGCTGTACGGACCAACAAGGAGGAAATGCATTTCCTAATGTATTCAGATACATACATGAATAATTTCATATCTACGTATGTATATAGAAGCATGCATTTATATCGCAGTACGGGTTTGTTGGCGTTCATATCTGTCTCTGTGCGTGTGTTAATGGATGGGGTCTATTTTACTTCATATACATATGTATACGTATAGCCACGCAGACCATACGTGCGTCAAAATGTGCATGCATTATATATATATATATATATATATATATATATATATATATATATAACATATATATATATATACATATGTGTATATATATGTATATATATATACATATATATATACATATATATATACTATATATATACATATATATATTATATATATATACATATATTACATATATACATATATATATACATATATATGTATATGTATATATATATATATATATATATATATATATATAATACATAATATATATACATATATATTACATATATACATATATATATATACATATATATATATAATGTATATGTATGTGTGCGTATGTGCGTGTATGTGCGTTGCTAAACTCTAAAGTGTAGCAAAGAAAGAGACTTGCGAGAACTATCTTAAGTTCTATATTGCGTCTAGGTTCGGATGTCGAAGATGGCACTTTTTAAAAATCTATGAATAAAATACCCAAAAAATGAAGAATTTCTTGAATTATGTATTGTTATCCTTTTATTTGTTGGTCACATATAACTCATAAACAAACTTGAGAAAATGCATTCATTTCATCACAAAAACAAAAAATCAAAAAAATTAACAAGGACATGACTAATTTTGAGGACGACTGTACACACACACATACACGCACGAACACACACATATATATATGTATATATAAATGTAGAGTAGTGTTACAACAAGGCACCAATGTTTACTGGAAATAGCAGACAATAAATTTATGACGTTATAGTAAAGTTTCACTGTGTATATACTGGCAAAGACGTGTGACAGCAGCGAACATATAAAATTTTTTGTCTTACCTCTAGGAAGAACATTAGATAAATGCACAACCCTGAATCGGATATGTATATATATATATATACTGATTTATGTTATAAGATGCTCGGGCTGCCACCAAAACTACATAGGGTCCACGGGATTATCGCTCAGACGTAGATGCACTCTGCATCGATAGCAGATTGCATTCCCAGAATACAGAATGATACCCTTTAGAGAACATATTGAGAAATGTGCAAAGCGAATGCTACCACAATTTGTAATCTTTCCATTTTATCAATGTGCCATTGGAACACCAACATAAGTTATATTAAATAAGGAAACCTATTTCATTGAAAAATATAAGCCAAAACTTAACTATTCCTAACATTTTTAAATAAGGAAACTTACTCATTGAAAAAAAATATATAAAGCTAAACCTAACCACTTCTAACATTCTATTCTTTCTAACCCAATTCATGTTAAATTAATAAAGCCTAGTCATTCCCAACATTTGTGATTATCTCCCTCATACCGAAAAAATCCCTGATTACCTTCCCCTGTCTGGAACTCCATATTTCACAATATAGCGAAGAGATGACACAATATACGTAAAGAAATTTGAAAATAAAATAAATACGAAACCGGTTATTTCTCCAAAAACAATGTTTCTATACGCAACATTTTACATTTTTCTGACACACATACACACACACACACACACACACACACATATATATATATATATATATGTATATACATATACATACATATATATATGTGTTGAGAATTTAAAACCTCTTATGAATTATATATTTATAGTATTTTTATAAGTACAGAAGTGTGTAGGAATATTTCAATGAGTCCAGAACGAGCCTATACAAGCAATGCATCGATATCCAAATCTGTGTGTGAATGTGAGAGAGATAGAGAGAGAGAGAGAGAGAGAGAGAGAAAGAGAGATAGCATGCATGTGCATGTGTGTGCAAATGTATGTGCGTGCTTGTATGCATGAGAGCGAGTGAGTACGTGCGTGTATGCGTGCAAGTGTACGTGTCTGTGCGTGTGAATGTGTGTGTGCGTGCGTGTGTGTGTGTGTGTCTACATGTGTGCGTGTGTCTGCATGTGTGCGTGTTTGTGTATGTGTATGTGCGTGTAATTTAGCTTCTTGTTATTCCGATTCAATAACGGGAGTTCGAATTGATAACGTTATAGTTTAGTGTATTTCATTGTAGTTGCGTATTCAGTGATTTGAGCATTCAGTGGCTTTGTCATACCGAGACGAAGAAAGGAAGGGAGAAAGAGAAAGAGAGAGTGAGAGAAAACGAAGAAAAGAGAGTGTGGAGAAGAAAAAAAAGGAGAGAAGGGGCGGGTGGAAAAGAGAAAATTGGGTTTGACAAAGAGCGATGAGGATTAATAATAAGGTTGGTGGTACAAGATAGAGAAAAGGAGCAGCCGCAGTAGGATAAAGAGAGGATGGAGGGTGTATGTGTGTGTGAGATAGATAGATAGATAGATAGATAGATAGATAGATAGATAGATAGATAGGTAGATAGATAGATAGATAGATAGGCAGATAGATAGATAGATAGATAGATAGATAGATAGATAGATAGATAGATAGATAGATAGATAGATAGATAGATAGATAGAGATAGATAGATAGATAGATAGAGATAGATTGATAGATTGATAGATAGATAGATAGATAGATAGATAGATAGATAGATAGAGATAGATAGATAGATAGATAGATAGATAGATAGATACATGAGTACACAAATACATATAGGTATATAGATAGACTGATAGAGAGAGAGTGAATGAGAGAGAGAGAGAGAAAGAAAGAGAGACAGATAGATAGATAGATAGATAGATAGATAGATAGATAGAAGATAGATAGATAGATAGATAGAGAAAGATAGATAGATAGATAGAGAGAGGACTGTCTGTTTATCTCTTCATTGAACAGTCGTGATCATTTTTGGCTAGACATGGTCCATCCCGCAATAACGTAATCCTAAGACCAGGATGAGAACGATTAAAAGTAGATAAAAATTAAATTGATAAATGACATTTTAGTGAGCAGGGGAAATGATTTGCGGAAACACGCCAAGAGAGGAAAGACGAGCTCAGATTCGCCTGGAACAGATTCAAGACGCTGAAGTCATAGGTCAGTTATTGTAATCACATCCGGATTGAAGGTGGAATCCGTTGACCAGCAGGGAAAGAAGAATTGATGCGTTTATTGGATGAAGTTAGTTACGCGATTTCAGTAAAAGGGAATGTTTGAATGTATGACTCGGGTAATGCATCAATACATATAAACGTGTGTTGTACGAGTATATGCATATAAGTGCATTAGATTATGTAGGTTTATATATATATATATATATGTGTGTGCGTGCGTATTATGATGTTAACGTATATGGAGGTATATATATATATATAAACCTATGTAAAAATGGGTACAAAACCAAATTAGATACACATGCATAAGTGCTCGTAGTCTATATATGTGTGTGCGCGTGCCTTTGTATAAGTGTTCCTTGTCAGTAGGTATATATGTTTTTACGCATGAAAGGGAAGTATTTAAGTGCAGAGGGTCTATGTGCGTGTGTGTATGTGTTGATGCGAATTTGTCCGCGTATACGAGAGTATGTATAGATTATGTGGAAACCGGAGTACTTTGTAACAATATACATACATGCACGCACACACACTTACACACACACAGATACATATACCTATGCATATATATATGTATATATATATATATATATACATATATATATATATGTGTGTGTGTATATGTTTATATACACACATACACACACATATATAGACATAAATATTGTTTTTTTTATATATATATGTACATTGCTTTATATATATATGTACAATGTTATATATATACGTATATATGTATATTTATATATATACATATATATATATATATATATATATATATATAATATATATATATATACACATACATATATATATATATATATATATATATAATATATATATATATATATATATATATATATATATATTGCCCGCTCTGGTCTTCTTTCTCTCTCTTCCTTCTTTATTTCCGACGAAGAGCTCCGCTCGAAACGTCATACCTCCCTGCTTCCATTTCCTGAGCGCCTATTAATAATAATACTGTAATTGTTCCATTGTTGTTGTTTTTTTGTTTCCCGTTTGGATTAAAATTATATATATATATATATATATATATATATATATACACATACATATATATCTATATGTATATATATTATATATATATATATATATAATATATATATATATATATATATATATATATAGAATCTATGTGTGTGTGTGTGT
The DNA here is from genome assembly GCF_006345805.1 of Octopus sinensis. Taxonomy (NCBI): domain Eukaryota; kingdom Metazoa; phylum Mollusca; class Cephalopoda; order Octopoda; family Octopodidae; genus Octopus; species Octopus sinensis. The sequence goes on along the minus strand of NC_043001.1, from coordinate 36,990,674 downwards.
GTGTGTGTGTGTGTGTGTGTGTGTAATTCAAAACCGTTTCATTCGGCTCCATGAGACGTAAAGTTCTGCAGGTTTCTAACAGAAACCGAACAAGCTGCGAAACCTGCGACAGTTTAAGTCTCACGGAGCCGAATCAAACTGCTTCAAATAATTATAATAGTATATGTAATATATGTAACTCCTATTAAATGTGTTGAGTGTTCTTTTCTTTCGTTTGTCCTCTCACTCGGTCGTGCTCACGCACACACACACGTGTGTGTGTGTATCTTCTAGAGCAGTCATAAAAACCAAAGGTTATGCCATTGGCTATTAAAGGAAAATATTGGACTCAGTAAACCTAGGGTATGAAACATTGTTTGAAAATCCATGAATAAAATACCCCTGAACTGAAGAATTTCTTGAATTGTGTATTCTTGTCATGTTTTCACCTGTTGGTCGCATATAACTCATAAACAAAACCTAAAACCTTAAAGCTAAAACCAGTACGAACGCACGAACCGATGTCATAAATAACAGTGACAAATGAAAAATACACCACCGGAAGTTCTTGTTGACAAACAACAGCAGTAATTTTATTCAGCTGAATACACGTTATTGATTAGTTGAAATTACCGAAATAGGACTACTTTGACGTGAAATTATTTCGTAAATATAAGTTTTTTTCAAAAATTCTAAGAGTAAAAGATGTTTTATATGACACATTCTACCAGTGTCCGAAGTTTGAAAGTGTTTAATTACAAAAAAATATTTTTTAAATCTGTAGGTCAAAAGGTAAAGATCCGATGGTTTATCTGGAATTTGTTGGAGACATTCGTCTAGGGCACATTAGTGGCAGATGTAGTATTAATACCGAGGGGTAAAATTTATCCCCTCTTAAACGTGGATGTTCTTTTAGAACAAACTATACTGCGGTAATTACCTTGAGAGACACTCCCATATTGGCTTTCTTTGCAAAATGCAAAATGCACACATGTTTATATCGCTAGATGAATCCCCGCTACCTCCCAGCGTCGAGACCACGCGATCACGTGTTTTCGACCTTCTATCTTTCTATTTCCATTTAATTAATCCTATTCGTGTTAATTGTTTTTGGTTTATTCTCTTTATAGGCATTATCTATTATTGACTGAATTGTTGAATGTGTAATATATTTAATTCGATTTTGTGTTGTGATGTAATCGGTTTATATATGGTTATGTTTGTAATTAAGATCCAAACGCAGATTATTGGCTTTGTATATTTCTAGGTAGCGTCAGGTTTTTAACATCGAGAGAAGTAGTGATCCTGTCTATTAGTGTCGAAATCACATTGACATCCGTTAGGTAGCCGAAGAGAGATTTCTAGGTTTTCATTCCTTAGTTGTTGATGTTTCTAAGGTCGAAAGCCGTAGAAAAACCACTGTCATTTTTCATCCAAAAGGCTTTTTCAACCCAATGTTTATATGCTATTAATTATATCAGTTATGCGCTTCGAGAACCAATTCCAAAAGATATATACATACATATATATATATATAAGAGATAATGGTGTCATTGAGACCCGAAAGTGTCAGGTAATGCTGAATAAGTGCTATAGACAGACCATAGTTAAGTTCCAGATTCGGTAATATTGCGAATAAAGGGTTCAACGTTGGTTCTATGTCAGCGTGTGTATATATGAATTTTTTGTGTAATGAGATTAAAAAAACCAGGGCTGTATAGATATTAGAGCATTTATAGATAGAAGGTCTTACAGCTGTTTCTAGGATATTAATTAATAATATCCCTTCATCGGAGACGGTGTGAGAGGAAGAATTAAGTCATAATTAGTTTCGATGTGATACAAATAGAGAGTGAGGTGGAGGAAAGAAAATAAATGTAAGATATGTATGGTTATTAAATTCGTAAATCCGTTTTATAGGCATAATGGTATATATGTGTAATATTCCAATATCCTTTGAGTAAAATCCAAAAGTCCAACAGAGTTTAATGAGTCCATCCAGATGTAGAGTTTATAAGCAATGTCAGATTCTTTTAAAGTTGGTCATTCCCAGTAGGAAATTTATATAGAGTGTAGTAGATTCATGGTTTGTGTTTAAATTGACCTAGAAATATGACTTAATTTTTCCTCTCGCACCGTCTCCGATGAAGGGATATTATTAATGAATAACCTAGAAACAGCTGTAAGACCTTCTATCTAGAAATTCTCTAATATCTATGCAGCCTTGGTTTTTTATCTCATTACGCAAAAAATTCATACATATATATATATCCTTACAAGGTGGAAAAATTTGTCAACAACCAGTCATGGGACTTGAATACAAATCCATCAAACGCTCCGGCTGAATGCTTTATCATTAAGCTAAACTACCCGCTGACATATTCACCGCCGAATTTAGGCGCTAAATAATTTAGTTTTATGTAACAACTATGTCTGTACGAATGTAAACAATGAAATATTTGTTCTTTTATTAAAAGCGTCGAAAATGTGTATTGTACAATACTAAGAAGAAGGTAATATTTTTCGAACGCGGAATTGCCGTTAGAACAGCAGAAATATTGAGTAAATTACTATCACAAGGCGGAAGAATTTGTCAATATTTGTTTGTTTGCATCTATACACACATGGTTGTTCCATAAAGCTAAAGTATTTAGCGTCTAAATTCGGCGGTGAATATGTCAGCGGGCAGTTTAGCTTAATGGTAAGGCACTTTAGCAGATCTTTTCGGCAGTTTTTTTCTAGCGGTTTCATATGAAATTGTCACCCATAATTATCACCCTAGTATCGATCTATTGCATTTCAATCTGTTTTAGGGTTAGTTGGGGTTAGGGTTAGGGGTGGGGGGAAGGGTATCTTTTTTTTTTCACAAATGTAAATAAACCCAATCTGTTTCTTAAACGAGGGTCGTATTAATACGGCACAGAATGTTTTTTTTTACCTCAATAGACGTCGTTGATTGGTTGAAATTGCAGAAATTGAAGAAAAAAACAGCAAATATCTTACAAACTATAGAATTTTCTCAATAAAGCCAAGGGAAAAAGATGTTTTATAAACACACTCTACCAGTATACGGAGTTTAAAATTTTTTAGTTACCTAGAAATTATGTTAAAAACTGCCGTTCAAACCGAAAAGATCCACTTTAGCTTAATGGTAAAGTCTTTGAGAGATACGGGTTCGACTCCCAGACTGGTTGTTGACAAATTCTTCTGCCTCGTAAGGGTAATTTGCTCAGTATTTCTGCTGTTCTTACGGCAACTCTGCGTTCGAAAAAATATCTTCGTATTTGTATTGTACAATACACATTTTCAACGCTTCTAATATAAGAACAAATATTTGTTTGTTTTCATACATATATGTATCGATGTGTTTTATGTGTTTTATGTGTGTGTTTTATCTATGTGTGTGGAAATCTGTTGGTGCCAAGTCAGGAGAGTACGGCGTGGGTGGCAGCGCTTCCCACCCATGAGTTTGAATGGCTTCCTTGGTCATATTGTCGATATGAGAGCGGGCGTTGTCATGCAGCAGAACTCCATCTGCCGATTAGGTCTTTTCTCTTGAATAGCCGTGTTGAGTCGTTCCATCTGTTGACCGTTTGGTTCTGTGCAAGCAATTCGTAAGTGGGTAATCCCTTCCCAGTCCCATCATATGCACAACATCGTTTTAGGCGGATGAAGATCTTGTTTCACGCACGGTGTCGCTTGTTTACTGGGGCTAAGCCATTCCTTACGCTGCTTCATATTGACATACAAGCACCGTTTTTCGTCGCTAGTAACGATTCGGTAAAGAAATCGTTGCTTGTGTCCTTGAGTTGAGCGGTGACGAGCAAGCAAACCAGCGGAGATTGTAGCTCGTTGATTTTTGCTGTTGTCACTTAAAGCATGCGGAACCCATGCTCCATACTTCTGAACTTTTCCCATCAAGTGAAGATGCTTCTCTGTAACAGTGTGGGAGCATTCCATTTTCTCTGCCAGTTCCCTTGTTGTTTGACGAGAATTTTCATGCAAATGTTGGTTAATTGCTCTTCATCGAACACAACTGGATGGCCAGAACGAGGTGCGTCTTTGATACCAATGCGTCTTGGCATACCAATCACGAGCGGTTCTTTCAGCTATGGCACCCTCTTCATACACAGCACACATGTTGCGGGCAGCTTTTGCGGCTTTAGAACCTTGATTAAAAGCAAAAGAAGGGGGTGTCGAAAATGCTTGTTTTTCACTTGACATTCCATTTTAATGATCTGAAAATAAACAAAAATTAACTAAAATTAACTTGAAAAAAAAAGATTTCCAAAATGATTCAAAAATAGAATTCTCGAAAAAACAAAATAGAACCAAAATTTAAAAACGCAATAAATTCCAAATTTAAAAAAAAAAACGGCGGGAACTTAGTTGCCAACCCAATACATACATTCAAATACACATCCATCCACAAACTCTTGCAAATTATGTAAATACAAGCCCGTGCAATATAGCCTGGATAGATGTGAAATTCGAATCCTGTTTCAAATTACTCATTAAGTATTTTAGCAACCAGTGTTGAATATATATGATTTATGCATGGGTTACGAATGTATACATGTACATACAGCGTATAACCAGAAACTATATCTTTGAATTTGAATTTTTGTATGTGTGTAAACGTGGGTGTGTATGCTTGTACGAGTGTGTGTGTGTGTGTGTGTGTGTGTGCGTGTGTGTTTTAGCATGAAATTCAAAATCGCTGCAAGCCGATATCAGTTATAAAGAGCCTTAAACTCGTTTATCAAACGTTTCATGTCTTCTAGGCCGCTCCAGTAAGTACGTTGATCGCCAAGCGGCTACATAAGCCCTATGACGTCACCTTTCATTCAGATGTCATCTAATGACGTATTGCAAAAGCAACGACAACGACCACGACGAGGACAACCCCACCACCAACAGCAGCAGCAGCATCAGCAGAAGCAGAAGCAGCAGCGGTAATGGCAGCGAATATGGGTAACAGCAACAACATCAATCTTTCTACAGAATCAAATCTGAGTCATTCGGCAGAGAAGTTTTGAGACATTCCTACGTCAGTATTTATATTCCTCGCAAGATATTACAACTAACTCAATATAACCAAACGCTAATAGCACTATTCAAAGATGCACACACACACACACACACACACACACACACACACACACACACACACACACACACACACACACGCACTCACACACACACACACACACACTCAATCGCGCACATAGGGCCTATATAGCATGGAATACATACAGTTATATGTATATACAAACGTACATACGCTTACACACTTTTCTTTGATGCACACATCTGTGACGGCCAGTCTCTTTCTTGTCCTCTCTCCCTGTCTCACTTCTTCCTCTATATGTGTGTATATGTGTATACATGTGTTCGCGCCTGCATGCGTGCGTGTGTGGTGGTGCGCGTATGTATAATGTATGATTTGTACATATATATATTTATATATACGTATGTATATATATATATATATATATATATATATATATATATATATATATATATATATATATATAATGCATGTATGTATATACAGTATGTGTGCTTGTTTATATACACATACTTGAATACATACATACATACATACATACATACATACATACATACATATATATATATATACATATATATATGCACACATACACACACACATATATATATATATATTTATATTTATATATACATATGCATGCACATATATGTTTGTGCGTGTGTGTGTAGTTCTCTCTCTCTCTCTCTTTCTCTCTGTGTATATTTGTGAGATAGATAGATAGATAGATAGATAGATAGATAGATAGATAGATAGATAGATAGATATATAGATAGATAGACAGAGAGAGATGGGTTGGAAGTTTTCTTACCTTTATAAAGAAGAATTATTACCGAGTAGCGTTGCAGGATGTATTTTATATGTAGATGCGATGCCCGCAATACTTACCTGACTTTCTGTTGAAATTATATCAAGTGCTATTTGCTACAATGCTTGCCGGCGAACAATTTTGTTTGATTTACTATTTCAGACATTGAAATATTGAGTGAAATTGAGATGCTTCTCTATCAATCACAAGTTACAGCTATTTGATGCATGTAAATATTGGATTACATTTTCGACAATGCTCCAGCTTGTAGGAGTTTCGGTAAATTCATTGTCATTCAAATTTTAGACGTACTTTCTGAGAGTGAAAGAACTGGTGTGTTTTCACTGGAGCTAAATGAGTGAGTGTGTTGTGTGTTTCTGATTTTAAAAGTATTTTACACGCGACGAATGTCTTCTAGGCCGCTCCAGTAAGTACGTTGATCGCCAAGCGACTATAAGCCCTATTACGTCACCTTTCATTCAGATCTCTCTTTGGCATCACTCATGCAGATTAGACTCCTCTTATTGTAGAAGTCCCTCATCGGCATAGATTTTTACCACTCTTGGTGGGCCTGCCAAAATTTATGAGCGGAGCCCTTTCCTTCAGACTTAACTGTTAAGAAAATTCGTCTAACAGCATTACTCAAATTATCTTTAAACGACCTTCTTTTCTTTCTAACCAAAAAATCAAGGAGTTGTTGATTTCAGGGTTTGATTCTTATTTTTCAGATTAGCACAAGGTTAAATATTTGAAGAGGATGAATATAACCGATTTAATTGAACCCTAGTACATGCGTAGGTTACATTTTATACATTCGGAAAAATTAAAGTCAAAGCTGATGCCGATGTGGCTTGAACTCAGAATGCAGGGAATTATTTTCCTCTATCATTACTGCTTTTGGAATCAAATTCTTAATAGTTTCATAGCCAAACGATCTTTAAATCAAATACCCATGAAACAGGTATTTTAACATTTTATCATCAATTACTTTCACTTTTGACAGCTATAGACCTGCTAGAATTAGTAGCCAAAGCTCAAATCACACAATACTGTCTTAGAAGAACATAATAAGCAATATGTATGCACGCTGTCTGAAGAATTAGAAAAATGGTCACTACTTCATTACCTTTGATCATAGAACTGCTGATTAGGGATGAGCTGTAGTTAACCACCAACATCTAGTCCCCACATAAGTAAACTGAGACAATCCCTAGAAACTAGCTTAACTAATGGTGCAACACAATAGTATCGATGGAAATATAGAAACTGACAACTATTAAGTTTGGAAACTGACGCCTTTTCCTCATGCCATATTATCTCACTTTAAACACAAGTATTCATAAACTGTCATTTCTAATACAAACTCGCCTCTAAGTCATTAACATGTACATACAACTGACAAGATATGTTCAGTGAATGCTATTAGGATTCAATGAAAAGTATCGCCTCGAAGACTGGCTAAAGTTTCGTATTTCAAGAAGAAAATACCTTCCCAACAATTCATTTACGTATAATTACTATAGTGACATGTTTTCGACTTCGTCACCAAACAAAATGACAATGGCGAAAGGATGCAAACAGGTTTGAATACAAAGTAACAAACGAACAACTATTTCAATACAAATTCTAAAAGTTAAAAGTTTCAATAGACATTGCCGAAAGTAAAAGATGCTTTACCCGAGGCTTTCTTCTAAAGATTTCATTCTATATAAAAATTTCAGAAATCACTGATAAATGTGGCGCTTATGGTGGAAGAATGAGCAGAATGTGAATGGCTGGAGATTCGTTTGAGAAATGGAAACACGTAATATGGTTTTGTCGTCAACAATTTATATTCGCAACGATTGCTGCAGGGTGCTTTGCATTGGAGAAATTCGACTCAAATGACCTTTTCCTTGCGTGCTTCGAATGTATTTACTGAGGTATATTACGTAATATAAGATAGCACTAATATATATATTGATGATGGTGATGATGATGATGATGATGATGATGATGATGATGATGATGATGATGATGATGATGATGATGATGATGATGTTGATGATGATTGTGAACTAAGTGTACATGATGGGATAAGGATAGAAGTTATGATAATGATGGTCGTTATTATGAACTTCGTTGCTATCATTACAAGGATTATATTGAGAAACCATTATTAAAATACAACTAAGAATAATATAAAGCTCACAAAATAATGTTGATAATAATGTTGATGCAGATTAAGATTGTAACGAAGCATTTATTTAGCATGTAAAGCTATATCAATGACTCAGTAAACTAAAAGCTTAGCTCGTTGATATGCAAACTTACACACACACATGCACACTTGCATATACATGTGTGTGTGAGACACAGAGAGTGTGAGTGCACGAGAGAGTGTGTGTGAGAGAGAGTCAAAGAGAGAGAGAGAGAGAGAGAGAGCGTATGAGAGAGTCAGAGAGAATGTGTATGTGTATGTGTGTGTGAGAAAGAGAGAGAGAGAAAATTCTAAATCTCAGTTTAATCACTAATACTTGTAAATCCCTCATTTCATTTATATTATTAATATTCTTTACAAATTAATTATTGACGCAACTACACTTTTTTACCACCACATTATACCTATAGGGTCAAATGACAACTGAAATGGAAAATCTAAATAAATAAATTCTACTCTGTCTCTTGATCGAAGAAAATGACTATTTTGAGTTTAAAGCTTTGCGCCATTTTTCTCTGGTGATTACAAGAACCTACGTCCATGAGTAATTCGTCATCCGAGCTACCACAAGACACTTAGGTAGCTGTAGTGAAGTTGACTCTGCTGTATTTGGGCCAGATTTCCTGTCTAACTATAACTTACTTCTTCCCTTCCATCAGCATCGGAGTTCCTGAAGAACGGTCATTGTTGTTTCCCTTCGTTATCCAGCAAATCAATAAAAATTCGTTACGCCTGGCTTTCGCAAATACCTCAAAAATACATCTCTAGCTAACAACAATGAAAACACTCCAGTTTCCTATCTGTTTTTAAGGCAATACTTTTTCCTATAAGTTCAAATCTCACAATCGTTAAACATTGCCTTTCATCTTTCTACGTTCTATAAAATATGTACCAGTAGTATAATGGCATCTATTTTATTGATTGTAACCTTCACAAAATATAAATCACCCTGAAGTATACTATCGATTTACTGTTGGTGTAACACACCTTGTATTTTAGCACTTTAGGCTCAACCAGTGTCTGTAAATCCTGAAATATTTTACCTCGTGTGCACTAAGTTTTGGAATATATACTTAATCTGTTATCCGGGTTCCCACACAACCCTAGGGTAGATGTAATGAATATATTTAAAAAAAAGACACAATTTCTTTCTTTCTTTCTTTCTTTCTTTCTTTTACTTGTTTCAGTCATTTGACTGCAGCCATGCTGGAGCACCGCTTTTAGTCGAGCAAATCGACGCCAGAACTTATTTTTTGTAAGCCTAGTACTTATTCTATCGGTCTCTTTTGCCGAACCGCTAAGTTACGGGGACATGAACACACCAGCATCGGTTGTCAAGCGATTTTGGGGGGACAAACACAGACACACAGACACACAAACACACACACACACACACACACACACACACATATATATATATATATATATATACTTATACACGACAGGCTTCCTTCAATTTCCGTCTACCAAATCCACTCACAAGGCTTTGGTCGGCCCGAGGCTATAGTAGAAGACACTTGCCCAAAGTGCCACGCAGTGGGACTGAACCCGGAACCATGTGGTTAGTAAGCAAGCTACTTACCACACAGCCACTCCTGCGCCTATATATATATATATATATATAAGTACAAACAAACGGAAAGCACACATTGGATATCACCAAATCCTCGTCAGTTATCATCCAGAAGATCGTAGCAATTTCATGCATTTAACGATAATATTGATTCTCTTTAGTGGCGTCAGTGACGAGAAGCCAACGGGAAATAGCGAGCAAACGAACAAGGGACCAAAGACGACTGAGAGTGAACATACAAATATGAGGAAAATATGCAATAAACAATACATATCATACAAACGAAATAATATTCAAGACGAGACGAATGAGTGGCTGTGTGGTAAGTAGCCTGCTTACCAACCACACGGTTCCGGGTTCAGTTCCACTGCTTGGTATCTTGGGATAGTGTCTTCTACTATAGCCTCGGGCCGACCAAAGCCTTGTGAGTGGATTTGGCGGACGGAAACTGAAAGAAGCCTGTCGTATATATATATATATATATGTATGTATGTATATGTGTGTGTGTGTTTGACCCACCCCCCAACATCGCTTGACAACCGATGCTGGTGTGTTTACGTTCCCGTTAATTAGCGGTTCGGCAAAAGAATAAGTACTAGGCTTACAAAGAATAAGGCGTGGGGTTGATTTTCTCGACTAAAAAGGCGGTGCTCCAGCATGGCCGCAGTCAAATGACTGAAACAAGTAAAAGAGAGAAAGAAAGAAAGAAAGAAAGAAAGAAAGAAAGAAAGAAAGAAAGAATGGCAAGCGGACGAGCGGCAAAGACGAAAACAAACACGACGGGATGTGGGCATACAAAGAAAATGAAATAAATAGAATAAGGCCTTCGGACTTAGACATGAGACGAAAATATGGGTAATGTCATGAAGAATACCCTAAAGGATTAGAAACGAAGGAAACAATGGAGAGACTACAAAACGTGTTTGTTGACCATTGTATTTGGGCCAGGATTCCAGTCTGAGAATCATTTACTTTCTCCTTTCCACGAAACTCAGACGCCTTGAAGGATGTCATAGTTGCTCTCTTTCATCCATGAGCTAAGTAATTTTTTTAAAATTTGATAATTAGTAGGTTTAGAGAAAAGGAAAACTTGAAATTATTAGAGAAAACAGGCTGTTAGAATTAGATCCGTTTTTATGAAGAATTGTGAAATTACATTGTTTCTCCAATAAATTCCCATTTTCCTGAAAAATAATCTCGTGCAGAGAAACAGTATTATCGAAACTGTGTGAAGAACTGCCAACCAATCAATATCGTTGTAACCTTGCCGGAGCTTACAAATCACGCAAAACAAGATAAAAATATTGAAACCTTTCCAAATTATTTCGCTAAAAGTGCTTAAGTAATTATTTTTTCCTTTTTCTTCGTCTTATTCTTCTTTTATCTTATTTTAGTTTATTTTTTTAAGAATGGACTGATCTTATGAAGAGAGTGTTTTTAACCAATATTGCTTAAGGTGACATGAGATGAAAAAAGATTGATAAATACTTTGTGCGGCGATGATGTCACATTTTGAACTCGACCTCAAATATTAATCTTTTCCAACCAGCCATACATATATTCATAGAAAGCCAAAGAAACACCGCTTGGCTGCACATAACAGCTGCGTGTTGTTCTTTTGTGTTGCTACTGAAGATCTCATTATAGTTCTCGATGAGAGTCAAATAAAAGATTGTCTCGTATGAAGGGTGGCCGGCCACGAAAAACTTTCTGAGATCAAATCCTGCTGGCTAGGGTCTCTGCTTTTCCTTTTCTGAAGATCGGGACGTCCCCTAGAAAGCTTGTAGATGCATGAAGAAATCGGCCCGTTCTGTCCCGACGGGAAATTGTTGGCCACTATTCTGAATGTACTACCTTAACTGCCTCATCAACCATCACTGTCATTCAAGCTGTTGTGTGGACGCCTCCAGACGATGAAGTAGGCTAGCCCAATACGTAGATATAGAGAGAGAAGCCTAGACGTCAAGAACACAGCTGTGTAGACAAGAGTAGAAGAGTAGAGAGAGTAGAGTTAAGTAGAGATCATCCGAACGTGCGACATAACACAAGCCTAGTAAGATAGTCTGTGACTCGATTTTAAAGCCATTTTATAACTACAAAAATGCTGGCAATCTTGTATTTAGATAGTCGATCCATTGTGATTTTGCTTTCCGTTGTAGCAGTGGTTTAAAAAGCAATCAAACTGCCTTTTGTCTTCAAAGAAATCAACAAATACAAAACTGATTTGATCTGTACAATACCGTGATAATGAGATGGCAAAAACAGCTGTTATATGGCAATTAGGTGAATAAACTGAACTAAGTAGAAGTAGAGGACAAATTGCAACAGTGACTGAGAAATGCAGAATTCAAATCTCTGACTGAAGATTCTTGAGTGCGAGACAGGATCATAGAGTTGCCATGAGAAACCATCGCGAACATGTATTGAAGCAGAGTAAAGTTAGTATCTGCAGAATATGTGGAGATGAAGAAGAAATAGTTTATCCACATAATCTCTGGTTGTCCAGTCTTAGCCAAGAAAAAATACATTCACTAGAATGACAGAACTGGACACACACTGGAAGTTAAGCCAGCATTATGAAATACCAACTAAAGTTGCTGATCTGGCTGAATCGCTATACGCTTTGCGTTCTGAGTACAAATTCAAACGAGATCGACATATTTTCTCATCACAAATGGGTCGATAATAGAGAGTACCAACCAAGTACTAGAGTCGATGTAGTTGACTTCTACCCCCGCCACGTCAAAACTATTTGCCTTGAACCAAGAAAAAAAAATTATAAAACACTAATTGAAAAGAGATGGCATTGGTATATACCACTAATAATGTCAGAAAATGAGGAAGATATCATGTTCTGAGATAAATAAGTACACAGAGACCTTTAGTCAATTCAACAAGTCTGATTTCGACCCTGATCTCGTATAAAAAGGCACTTGTCCAGAATATCACACAGGTCCAGTACGGAATCTCATGATTTAGAAGCAAACTTCTTACCAACCAGGCCATTACATCAGTAATGATAGACAACTATTTTGAAAGGTGACTGGTGCATTATTTATAAGGATAGAAGAAAGCAAGTTATAGAAAATAGCAGTACTATGATATATTATTATTGCCAGGGCATTATCACATTTTTATATGTGTTTTCCAAGAGATGCTCAATATTTCTATCTAAAGAAGTTAACTTTGATATATTTCCCGAACATTGATAATGAGAGTACAAACTAAAAGAAAAAGCAGTTTCTTCTGATTTAGCAACAAATAGCCTTCGGTTATATTGGGAAAGGAAAATTTATTGCTATGATGCTCATAACATTCACCCTAGCAGTATCAACTGCATCTATCTAGCCAATTTCGAAAAGTTTACGAAAGTAATGGGCAACATTTCTACGTCCCGATTAAAAACTTTAACAAAATGAAGCGATTTTTCTAGCGCCTGAAATGAAAATAATCTCTACATCTCGGATTAGAATTAGCGAGAGCTCACCTTTAGGTATGGAAGCACACCTAACTAAGTTTAAACATATATGGATACCAAGAGCATAATATGTGACAAGTCCATACGGAGTACCCACACCGTCAAGAAGAGAACCCAACAAAACCTTAAGTCCGATGTTCTGAAATAAATTTGAAAAATCACGACTGAAGGCAACTCATGTTACAAATTGAATAGTCTTTACTCCAAACAGTCACAAATAAATGTATTATTGTTCCATAGTCGCATGTAATTTTGTTGAAAACGAAAGAATTGATATATAATCAGAGGGAGTTAAATTTTGAATTACAGTATATCTCATCCAACGTAGCAAGAAGAGTGCAGAATGAGACTGAAGATTAATACACACACTCACACATACACACATGCACACATACATACACACACACACATCAAGCACACACATACATACTAATCGTATATATATATATATATATATATATATATATATATATATATATATAATTAACCAAAGGACATACTAAATATGTCTGCTTGTTTGAAATAAATCGCCAAAATACATTGATAATAACTACAGAAATCAACCGTCCAGAGGCAAACAGGCTAAGATAATCTCTTACCATACATTCAAGTATTTGTTCCCACGTGGACCACTTTCTGGACTGGCATAATTGCCTCACCTTCCTTAGCACGTGTTACCATGATAGGGAGCCCCAACCTGGTGGGTGCCATAATTCGGCGCAAAACTAATTAGTTGCAGCGCAGACTTCAACATGACGATGTTACCATCTGTTTTAACCCCCAGGAAAATATCTTTTCCAGCTAGCTACCGATACACAACTGCATCCTTATATCCCGAACACGGGAGCTAATGTCCCCACACAGCCTTAAACGGTACGTATGGACAATGGTTGCTGGGTTATTTCCCTTCATAGGCACAGGATAACCATTGGCTAGAGATGGCAGCACTAGGCCTTGTTCAAGGTATATACTTTTAAAGCGACACACAACTCGTAAGGAGGAAAAACAATTTTAACGATGAAGAGGAATAACACAGAAACCATGATCCGCAGGTACCGTTTAAGGCTGAGTGGGGACACTAACCCCCTTGTTCGAGGTATAAGGATGCAGTTGTGCCTCGGTAGCCTGCTAGAAAAGATGTTTTCCTGGGGATAAAAATGGTAGTAACTGTCAATTTACGTTGCCAAACAGTACTTACTTTTCGTTCAGAAATTTAAAACTAATTGTTTTCCCTATTTCCGAGATCAGTGAGTGTGCGTCACTTTAAAAGTATATACCTCGAACAAGGCATAGAGCTGCCATCTCTAACGAACGGTTACCCTGTGCTTATGAAGAGAAATAACAAAGAAACCATGGTCCGCAGGTACACTTTTATGCTGAGTGGGGATACTAGCTCCCTTGCTCTCGGTATAAGGACTCAGTTATGTGCCGGTAGCCAGATGGAAGATGTTTTCCTGGGGCTAAAAAAGGTTGTAAAATCGTCCTAATCAAGACTGGCAATTTACGTTGGCAAATAGATTTTACTCTGTAGCACTGTTACTACTTACCTCTCACTAAGAGATTTAAAACTAAATGTTTTTGCTATATATATAACAGTATATATATGCATAAATATACATGTATATACATATATATAAGTATATATCTGCATAAATATGTATATATATTTATAGGCCTGCGTACGCATATGCATACATGAATATATTTATGCATAATTTGGGCGTACATATATGTGTGCAGATTCATATTCCTACACACAAATCTGTATCTATGTATATATACTTGTATTGATTCTTTCAGGCAAACACGTACTTCTGTCTCACACACATATATATCTACTTGTCTATATGCATATATTTGGTATAGACGTGTGTTTGCACTGTGTATGCATGACTGTGTGTGTGTGCACGTGTAAGTGAATGTGCAAATTATTTGTGCATTTAAACGTATGCGTGCATCTATTTAGAAATGAAAATGAATTCATAAAGTAATTTTATGTACGAAAGTTTATGTAAACAGAAACAAATATATTTTGAAATATTTACACATCTCTCTCTCTCATACTATATATATATATATATATATATATATATATTATATATATATATATATATATATATACTTGCATTCGTACAAACATACATAATAATGTAAATAAATACACAGGCAAACATCCTTATATACCTTTATACATAAATACACGTTAGCTCACGTAGCAGTTTGAAATCATATAGGTTGTTCGCTTTCTGTCGGATTGAACCATTCATCAATACAATTAATGTATTCTTAGAACGGATTAAATAAACAAATGGCTTTAAAACCAAAAACTAAAACAAAGCAACTAAAAAAAAACAACCAAGAGAGTAACAAATAAACAGAATCGGCAAATGCAAAAGCTCAATGCATAAATAGCTCCTCACTCTTGCATGCTTGCAAAATTGCACATTTGTGGATATGTGCACCAAACTTTTACAGTATTTAATATGAATGGTCCGAAAGAATAAACACGTGGTAAAGCGTTGCGTGGTAATTCAAGTATATATGAGTATGATATATATACTCATGTAGAAATATATTTATACATATGTACATACAGAGGCACATAGCCTCACGCTTACACGTTCACACACGCACATAAACACACACATGCGTGCGCACATACATACACATACGCGCACATACACATGTATACATACATGCATATATATATATATTATATATATATATATATATACATGCATAAATACATATATACACACACATATATATATACACATACATATGTACGTGCATATATATTCATATATATATATATATATATATATATATATATATATATATATATATATATATGATATATAAATGTATATATTTATGTATATATATATATGTGTGTATGTGTGAATGTAATATATGTCATGCATATGTGCGTGTATATATATATATATATATATATATATATATATACGCACGTATATATATTGCATACCTATCTACTCATCTATTTATTTAAACTTTCCTTTCCGCCCCCATATATATATATATAAATATATATATGTGTGTGAGTGTATATGTGTGTGCGTGTGTTTGTGTTGGAGATGTATGCGTGTGTGCATGTGCATGTGTGTATGCATGTGTGTGTGTGTGTGTGTGTGTGTGCGTGTGTGCGTTTGTGTGGGAGATGTGTGCGTCAGTGTGTGCGCTGAGAAACGTACAAATATATGTATTCAGGCTTTTCGCTTTTGGCAAATTATCTGTTCTAGCAGAAATGCCCCTCCAATAATATAACATCCGTTAGGTAGCGGGAAGAACCTGTTGATATATCATGCAGGAGGTGATTCAATTCACCAATCATCTGTTACACTTTTGACACGGACAACAGATCAATCTTCCGCCATCTTGGCCAAACGGAATAAATATGAAAAATTTGAAGGATGGTTCGTTTGGACATGGAACGTAAAGAAAGTGTTTTCTCATAATGTCGTTTCTCTTCATTTAATCAAATCGAAATTCTTCCAAAATCAACATGACAAATGTA
>NC_043001.1:36951527-36971527 GCF_006345805.1 Octopus sinensis | reverse complement strand
CATACATCTGTGATACATATGATGTATCATGTTTTACTGATCTTCCTAAGTCGTATGGCAACCAGGTAGGACATACCGTATCTCGCTACAACACAACAGCCGCACATTGCTGACCATTCTCTCACACGGTTCCCTAAATCCTCTATATTTTAGTGCCTTTCTCACTTGTGCTAATTCAAATGATCCTACTTAGATAACATCAGTTTTAAATAATCAGATAAAAAAATCAGATAAAAAAATCAGATAAAACCATATTGAAAACACAAGTCATACTGCAAACGTTATTGTAATATGGCCTGAGAAGCCAGCCATTTTTCAGCTGCACAATCCACCCTAGCATTGTGAAGAAGTCAAGATGACGGTTTTTCTTTGTATGAACATGTTCGCTGTCTTTTCTCAGCTTTCTTGTAGAAAACAACCAGGCGCAATCTTGTGTTGATTTCTACTGCATTGGTGCCACTGTTTTGTATTATGAGTTCATCAATAAGACTATTCGGAAATTCGTCTTAACATCAAGAATACTCATCAACAATAACTTACATGTTGCCAGGACATGCTCCCGCTGATGAATAATGTCTGCAGTGAAGATATTCAGTTCCACTCCTTCCTACCTTGTAATATCGTCCTTCCATTTCCAGTTATATATTATATATAATATATATATATATATATATTATATATAATATATATATATATATATATATATATATATATATATATATATACACGTATGTATCAATATATGTGTGTATGTATAAGAGAAAAGGTTAGTCAGGATTTGGATAAAAACTATTTAGCACTTTCGCCTCGCTAAACAAATAGTGCTTCTTTTTAGATACGTGACTACCTTCTTTTTCTTAATATATATGTGGTCTGATCAATAAATATCTGGACTGTTGCCATAGTAACGTAGCTGGAGTCGCAGAGTAAAACCGCTTGACACAGATTAAAATTGAACTCTTCTGTATAGGTACACTGAGTTATATATATATATATATATATATATATATATATATATATATATATATATATATATATATATATATATATGAATATCGTGTACATTAAGACACATCAAGAGGCTTCCATCATAGGAAAGCCTTGTGCTAGAAAGAGCAGTAAACAACACTAATTAGGGATAAATTCACGAAGGGAAAGAAAATTAAAAACATTTACCAGCTAATGTAGTTCCTAGACTATGGTTTCTGACTTATTTCAGTAAAAAAGATTTACTGAGGCCAGTCTTCATCAGTAGGTAGCCTTTAGATTTTAAATATACACACAACGAGATTGATTCCGCATTTAAACCCATTATCTGTATATTCTAACTTTTCAAATCCACCGCGTAGATGCAGCTTATTTCCGGAAACAGAGAGGATGCCGGTAAAACTTCGAATAAATTTATCAAAAATCATTTAAACATAATAAGTAATATTAAGGTAATAAGAATTATTGAAAGTTTTATTACCAGTGGCCTAGCGCAAATAATAAAAGGTCAATAGACTATATATTATTCATATCAAAATATCGTGTACATTAAAACACATTAGGAGGCTTCCATCATAGGAAAGCCTTGCGCCAGAAAGAGCAGTAAACAACTCAAACCACTTATTACGGATAAATTCACGAAGGGAAAGAAAATTAAAAACATTTACCAGCTAATTTAGTTCCTAGACCATGGATTCTGACTTATTTTAGTAAAAAAAGATTTTCTGAGGCCAGTCTTCATCAGTAGGTAGCCTTTAGATTTTAAATATACACACAACGAGATTGATTCCGCATTTTAACTCATTATCTGTATATTCTAACATATCAAACCCACCATGAAACCATTTAGCCGTGTAAAGCTTGAAGCCGATGGGCAAAAAGACTAAACTAGCAAATAATCTAGAAAAATAATTGGTGGGTTAATCTTTTTTTTATAAGTGTACCTCTTCTCTTCTTCAATTTAATGAATTTGTATTCATTCTGATGAAGCTCCATGCACTAGATCGGATGTGCTATAAAGATGACGAATATTATTTTCGGAATTTTCTTTAGAGGCAGCGACTGACATTGGTAAGTGAAACGGCCGTAAGCAATGTTAAAGTATTGTATTAAAAAATAATTAAACCAATTTGTTTGTTGATCAAAAGTTTTCGCTATTTTCTGCTTATTATATATGTATGTACGTATGTATGTATGTATGTATGTGTGTATGTATGTATGTATGTATGTATGTATGTGCGAGTGTGTGTGTGTGCGTTTCTCGAGGTTCTTTTTGAGATATTTCCTTTGTTCAAAAAATTTATCTGGCTCCTTTCATTACTTCTAATGGGTTAATTCTACAAAGAAATGAAATTAAGTGATTTCCCAGCTCTTAAATAGTGTATGCATTTTTTTGAATACCTCGTATATTTATATATGCATATACGTAATACATACACACATGCATGCATATATACACACGCACATTTATACATACATACATGCATACATACATATACATGCATTCATACATACATACATATATACATACACGCGTACATACATGTGTATCTCAATGTGTATAAGCAAATAGGTTGTTGCCAGCGCGTATATCGTATGTGCATCTGCCACGTTTATGTTATATCTTAACTGCATATTTTATTCTGAAGACGAATGACATGAGAAACATCGATTTATCATCCGGACCACTGTTTGCCGATCTAACTTTTAGATATATTTCAATGTGATAAAGACGATAACTCATACGCTCAAAGATTTCATTTGTCAGATTTTTGATACATCCTAGATTTGAGTGTGGATTAAATGTTATCTTCTAACATGTAACCGAATTATACATACACACACAGATATACATTCATACATGCATGGTTGCATACATACATACATACATACATACATACATACATACATACATACATACATACATACATACATACATACATACGTACGTACGTACGTACGTAAGTAGGTACATATACACACAGACACGCACACATAAACAAACAGCTGAAGAAGCAGACACATACATGTTTCTGCGATTAAGCAGTGTGCTTCAAAACTGCGTAGTTTCGGGTTCTGTACAACTGCTTGGCATCTTGGAATTGGCTCTTCTATAGCTCCTGGACGACTACTGTCCTGAGAGTGAGCTTACAACATGGGAAATTATGCCCAAACCAGTCATATCTATATATATATATATATATATATATATATATATATATATATATATGGTGGTTGTCTACTCCTTATACAGAATCTGACCACCTGCTGTACCTACATCCTAGATCCATCATGGCTTCTGTTGTAGCTTTTTAAACCAGACGAAGTTATGATAAGGCATCCACATAGATTGCATATCCGATTTGGACCCGAAGAATTGCAGTTAAGTTCTGATCTTTCTGGATCTAAGAATGTCTCTTGAGTCCTCCATTAGATTTGCAGATCTTATGGCATATATGATATTGAGAGGTGAGCACAGACTCATACGCAGAATAGATGGCGGAGGTTTGTTCTTCATATGTATATGTATATATATATATATATATATATTATATATATATATATATATATATATATATATATATATATATATATATATATATATCTACACGCATACATATAACGGAGACACACACGTACATTTCGAACGAATCCCCTGCGAGTTAATGTGTGTATATATATAGTTTATATCAAGATTTTAGTGGCATACCAATTTGAGCACTCAGAGTATATACTTATTAGTTTGAGTCACCTTGAGGAAAGCGCCTCGTACATTTTACACACACACACACACACACACACATACACACACACACACACACACACACACACACACAGACATATATATGTATATATATATTTGTAGTAAGGGCAACTACTGGGTAGCGCCATATGCTCTATAAAATAAAATACTCTGTATTAAGTTTTACCTAAATAGTTTTTTTACATGCTAGCTACATGATAAAATCCTATATAGATTTTAACCTTGATTATAATATGTGTGTGTGTGTGTGTGTGTCTGTGTGTGTTTGTATGATTAATATCTGATCGACAATGTCGTAGTGTGCTCTAACTCAAAGCGGTTAGTGCATTCCTACTGGAGTACGGGTGGATCACCATTTTTTGTCTTGTAATTCTATTTGTTACTATTAACAACATCTCTGTTAACATACATATACTCCTTTAATTATTTCATGTAATTAAAAAAAAAAAACCCATTTTAATATATTATGTAAAGTCTATACTTCTTTCTCTTTTATATAAGTTAACTTTATCCAACGTCACACGTTTTGTGACACGTTTGTAAGTGTTTAATTATTGTACGTATGGATAGACTCCTGGCGGCAATAAAACAGAAATTATTATGATTAGAGCGATGGACAAGATGCTTAGAGCCATTTCTTCTAGCTCTTTACCTTCAAATTCTGTCGAGATCGACTTACCTTTCACCTTTCTGGATCGATAAAATAAGTACCACTAAATTTGTTGGCATTCGGTACCATTACTGATGGTACCAGAATTTTGGTGCCATTACTGATTTTGGTGACAAGACTGCTGAATCGTTAACACAGAATGTTTGACGAAATTTTTTCTGTCTTTACTTTCTGAGTTCAAATTCTTACGATGTCGACTTTGCCTTCATCTTTTTTTAATTTTTTATGCGCCCTTTTCAAGCCTAGCCAGGTTCATGGGCTCGTTTTCCCGGTTTCTTTGGCGTATGTGTCCCCCATGCTGGACGGGAAGCCAGTCCATCGCAGTGTTACTCAAGAAACAGGAAGAAAGAGTGAGAGAAAGTTGGGGCGAAAGAGTACAACAGGCGTCGCCACCACCTCCTGCCGGAGCCACGTGAAGCTTTAGGTGTTTTCGCTCAATAAACACACACAACGCCCAGTCTGGGAATCGAAACCGCGATCCTCCGACCGCGAGTCCGCCGCCCTAACTACTGGGCTATTGCGCCTCCACGCCTTCATTTTTTAAGGGTCGATAAAATAAGTAGGAGTTGAGCATTGGGATCGATGGAATCGACAAGCTCCTTCCCTCGATATTTTAGGCCTTGTGTTTTTAGTAGAAAGAAAAAAAATTGTTATTTTTGCTCTTATTTTTTTTATTAGTTATCTTTACATATCTTTAATTTAACTGACGTAATTTTATATCTTTCTTACACGGAAAGAAGCACGCAACAAAAAAAAGTGATTTGATTGGCTGTTTCATTGCATTGCCCAACCAACATGCGAAAAGCTTGAACATGGAAACAAAATCTGATCGAATGAAATTACAGAAGTAATGAATGTTAAATGGTCTGATCTGATTCCATCTTATCTAATCACATCTCTTTTAATCTCATCTCATTTCATCGCCCAACGCCTACTACGCGTTCGATCATATCGCATATTATATATGATTGCTTTTTTTCAATTATTTTCGTTAATTGTTTTGTAGTTGTATAATAAAAACTTTGTAGTTTTTTTCTTGCAATTATAGTTGTTACAGTTATTGATGTAGTTATTGATATAATTCTCAGCTATCATAGATAATGGAAGCCGTTGCATGTCTAAAGTAGCTGTCACAACTTAAATAATGATTCTCATTCTCATGGAATGATTGTTGAGTATTTTACTTTAAAAAATTATGCAAGTTTCTAAATATATTTGTTTTGTTAGTTTACATTAGGAATGCAGATAGGGAGAAATGTAACTCGGAAATCAATAGAATAAACACCAGTCTCAAATAAGTACCGAAGTCAATACTACTAAAAGATCTCATAAAGGCAGTGCTACAGCATGGCCGCTATCCAATGAATGCAAATCGATAAAATCACTATCTCCCTCTCTTCACATATATATATTATATATATAATATATAATATATTAATATACACACACACACATACATACATACATACATACACATATATATATATATCTATATATATATATATATATAGATATATATATATTATATATATATATATATATATATATATATATATATATATATATTATGCGTGTGTGTGTGTGTATTAATAATATATATTAACCCCTTCCATCCTGGTCTTTCCTCACATACAGCCGGTTGATAGCAACTTTCGGAAGGTGGGTTCCATACATTGTCAATAACTTCTTACGTTTTCTGTCAAGATTCTTAACATCCTTTTTGGTTCAGTCGATAAGTCCAACTCCATATCTGATTAAGGGTACTGTTCTTGAATTTATAGCTTCAATAAGGTTCTTGCAAGTCAGTTTTGACTGCAATAATTTTCTTAATCTCTTTGTATGGTCTCTACTGGTAACAAGGGAAAATACACTCATATATATATATATATATATATATATATATATATATATATATATATATATATATATATATATATATATATGTATATATATGTTATATATATATATATATATATCAATAATATAGGGATAGTATTATTAAAATACCATCACGAGTGGCAACCGAATTCTTAGCCGTGAGCAAATTAATAAAATAATACAATATTATATATATATATATATATATATACAAGGGCACTACATGAGTACCTACATCGCTAAAAAATAGAAGTCAAAGATACTTCTGTACGACCAAATAGTCACAAATATACTACAGACATGATAGGAAAAAAATTCAGCGGACAATAATAACGTCTTACCTCTACTGGGTTAGAACAAGTAATACTGGTCAACTTGGTACTGGTTTCGAGATTTAGCGCCAAAAAAGGTGCCTGATTTCTCATCAGACAATGTCTGATAGCTAATTACCACAAAATTTTTTCCCCACCATGCCTACAAAAGTTCGTTTGAAGTAACCAAACACTATAGGAACAAACGAAATGTGTGAAATTATTTATAAATAAATATAGGTATGGTATTATTAAAATACCATCACGAGTGAGTACATTTGTGACTATTCGGTGGTACAGAAGGATTCTTGACTTCTATTTTTAGCGATGTAGGTGCTCATATATATATAAATTAGAGAAGAACCACGATGTAGCAATTCAGCAATGATATACTTAAATCATACCATATAGAAAAAATTAGATTCAATAAAACATTTACCTAGAACTAAATAAATTACGAAATAATAAATAAATAGTATATAAATAGTAAATAGACTACATGTGTTTCGTGGCTATATTTTGAGATTGATAATAAAATCAATTCAATTTAAATATAGTCACTCATCAGGTCTACGATAAAAACAATAAAATAATTAAATAAATGTACGTATATTATCTTATGAGAAAATATAAATATATATAAAGATACGTAATTTTACAATAAAAAATCGAACGAAATTCAACTATATATCTTAAAATAAAAACATGAAATATTTTATTGGAAATATTCTGTTAACTAAATCTTTAAACTTACTACGTAGGACTTAGTGTTTATGATAAATCTATCTAGTTAAAAACGTAGTGTAAATAAAAATAGAATAAATGGATAGAAATATTTTTTTATCTATGAAAATATATTTTAGCTTATAGAAGAAAATAACAAACTATAGTATATATCATTACTTAAAAATTAAGATACAATTAATTTAAACAAAATATGTAAAATATATATAAAACACATAATATACATTAAGTGAAGCTAAAATACTGTAATTTAACCTATATACATTATATTATTTATTAATATATTTATTGAATAAACATCTAAGTTTAATCATATTCTAATTATGTAATATATACTAAAAAACTTCATGCTAACTTATATACATAATAATACTACAACTATAGCTACAAAAATTTTAAGTAGAAAAATGGTTAAAATATATACACACAAATTAGTTAAACTTATTAAATAATTAAATCAATTTATGTATAGATTTAATATCTCACTCATTTATAGAATTAACCAAATTTTCTATTGTTATTTAAAATATTTACTTAAATGCAATATTACATACCAAATAAAAAAAATTACTACCTATTCGATAAGATTTTGTGTTACAAAACTATTTACCAATGTAAATTATATGTAATACGTTAAGATTATAATTCATAAGATAATAATAATAATAATAATAATAATAATAATAATAATGATGATAATAATAATAATAATAATAATAATAGTAATAATAATAATAATAATAATAATAATGTTAATAAAAATAATAATAATAATGATAATAATGATAATAAGTAAATATACGTATCGTAACTTATAATTAACAAATAACAATATAGAAATCAATATTTTTGCAATAAAAATCAAACAAATTTCAACAATATTGTTTTAAAAAGAAATTTATGACTTATCTTATCTAAGAAAATTTGTTAGATGAACTTTAAACGTAATATTCCATTCTTTCCGAGCGTCAAACTGATAAAAGAGCTGATTGTTGCTTCACACATCTTCAGTTTTTGTTTTCTGTAAACTTGAACTGTATATGTATGAATGTACGTACGTATTTATCTATGTACGTATGTATATATGTATGTATCTACGTATGTCGTTTTCTCCTACTTGTAAGACTTTATTCAGAATTACAGCTAAGACCTAAATATTTAACAAAGGACATTCTTGATCATCAGCTTCATGATTATTATTTGACGTCAATTTTTCCGTTCTCGATGCCTTTCCTGTAGCCAACCTTCAACTGTGTCTAAGCAAGGTAATATTCACATAACCAAACATATTTTTTACGGAAGATTGAAAATGAACAACACGCTGCTTTATATCAATCACATTATGTCAAGACTAGGATATACACAAATATGCACACACACACACACACACACACACACACACACACACACACACACCACACACACAAACACACACATACACACACTCGTATGTATACATATGTATACAATGAGTTTTCAGTTTCTATGTACGAAATCCACTCACAAGGCTTTGGCTGGCCATGGGCTATAGAAGAAGACGCTTGCCCAAGATGCCCTGTAGTGGGACTGAACTCAAAACCCCACTGTTGGGAAGCAAGCTGTTTAACCCCACATCCATGCCTGCGTCTACAGCAGTCTTAAGTATGCAACTGTTTGCGCCTTTATACCGATAATAACATAAATAATTAAGAACCTAGCTTTACATTCACTGTAAGAATAATAAAACAAATCTTTATATAGAGCTATAGTAACTTTATTTTTAATTGTAAATATTAAATTCAAGTGTATCATTTGAAGAAATACGAGATACACGACTATGGGCAATTCGTTAAAAATTTGCATTTTCATGGAGTTCGCTCAGCAGACAAGGCATCTGATACTTTATATGGTCCACATACTTGCTCATATTCAGGCTCCTTGAAATTAAATCCAAAGTCTCTTCGAATTCGTAAAAGATGGGGTAGCATTCGGCGTTGGTATCCATTTGGTTTGTCCATAAATGCATAGTTTTGAGATTCAACAGCACGATTTCTTTCAACTTCTGAAGATTCTGCAGACAGTATCACTCCAATACAACAGAAGGCAGCAATTATTAAGTAATTTCTCAAATACTGCTTCATGTTGTATTTTGATAAGAACTGGAAAGATTTACAAAAGAAATGTATATATTTTACTATCATTAAATAACTACTACATGTACATCAATCTAAATTATTCAAGCAGAAAGATAAAAATTTATTCATGTTCTGTGGTATATGTTTTTTATTAACGTAACATTTCATGTCAAAAGGTTGTTTACAGACACCTCTGCTATTAGGAAATGAAGGGACTTATTACATAACATATATATATATATTATATATATATATATATAATATATAATGATAATTATTGTTATAAATACCATGTGGATATCTCCAACACAATATTTTTTCACTTAACATGGATCTGAAGTTGAGGTGTAAGATATTTAGTAGAAATGAAGATTTAATGAGAAGTCCTGTTTCTCTGCAATAAGAAAAATATTAAAAAAGTTAAAAAGCAATAAAAATTAATAATGAAAAGAAAACTGATGGTTTTAACAAAGTGACTTTGAATAACATTCTTTACTTGCATCAGAAAATAAACAAGAAAAAAAAATAGTATTACTGTCACGTCAATGATTGCCGTCAATTTTGGTATTCTTGCTGGCGTTTGCTAAAAATAAAAGTATATATGTTCATATTTTTATCTCTTATGTATTGACAACCAGTGAGTAACTTTCACCTACATATTCCTGCTGTCACCTCTACTTCCAACATTTCGGCTGAGATTTCCACTTCAGATGACCCTTTCCACACATTTCTCTTAATAAGTGCTACCATTGTCAATACTGATTGCTGTTCACATAGTAGTGGTTGTGGGTTAAATGCTTGAAAACTACCGTTCAGTAAACTAGAAATGAAAAGCTCTATAAACTGGCAGAACCACTGATCTTTGCAACTTTTGCAGTTCAGTTTTTCAGTCAGGTTTTATCAATACACTGAGTGTATTTGGCTGAAGTTGATTTTGTTTGTTGCTGTGTGTACATTGCTTTTGCATCTGTGACATAATTTGTATTTATTGAATTTATAATTTGTTACCTACAAGTTAAAGAAGGAAAATTTCCAACATCATCAAATGTTTGGCTTCATACTCTTTACTCTTTACTCTTTTACTTGTTTCAGTCATTTGACTGCGGCCATGCTGGAGCACCGCCTTTAGTCGAGCAAATCGACCCCAGGACTTATTCTTTGTAAGCCCAGTACTAATTCTATCGGTCTCTTTTGCCGAACCGCTAAGTGACGGGGACGTAAACACACCAGCGTCGGTTGTCAAGCAATGCTAGGGGGACAAACACAGACACACAAACACAACACCACACACACACATATATATATATATATATATATATATATATATATATATATATATACTATATACGATAGGCTTCTTTCAGTTTCTGTCTACCAAATCCACTCACAAGGCTTTGGTCAGCCCGGGGCTATAGCAGAAGACACTTGCTCAAGATACCACGCAGTGGGACTGAACCCAGAACCATGTGGTTGGTTAGCAAGCTACTTACCACACAGCCACTCCATACACCAATATTTTTAGGTAATTGAAAAATCTTAGATTATTACAGATGTAATCATCTGACCTTGCTATATCGCTATGAACGCAGTTTGTTATGCTGTAGAAAAAAAGACTTTGTGCAAAGTACCAAACAATGAAACTGAATCCCAAACCATACAACTAAGGTGCTGACTTCTTAACAACACATATTATTTATTTCATTTTCAATGAGCTATACAAATTATATATAAATGCTTGAAAACTACCATCCAGTAAACTGGAAATGAAAAGTCGCAGGACTGGCTGTGTGGTAAGTAGCTTGCTTACCCACGACATGGTTCCGGATTCAGTCCCACAGCGTGGCACATTGGGCATGTGTCATCTACGATAGCCTCGCGTCGACCAAAGCCTTGTGAGTGGATTTGGTAGACGGAAACTGAAAGAAGCCTGTCGTATATATATATGTATGTGTGTGTGTGTGTTTGTCCTCCCAACTTCGCTTGACAAACGATGCAGGTTTGTTTACGTCCCCGTAACTTAGCGGTTCGGCAAAAGAGACCGATAGAATAAGTACTAGGCTTACAAAGAATATGTGCTGGGGTCGATTTGCTCGACTAAAGGCGGTGCTCCAGCATGGCCGCAGTCAAATGACTGAAACAAGTAAAAGAGTAATATATATATAAACGCACACACACACACACGCGTATGCATGTATGTATGTATATAATTTCTATAACACATTAAAAATCAACAAAATATTTAGATATTATTTCTTAGGAAAATGGAATGAACATATAGCTGTTATGTAACTAAAAACAATAAAATTACTTTTCAATTACATATTATAAACAATTATATATTTTGTTGATATTATAAGAATTTTATAAACTTACAAGAGGTGTGAAATAATTCTTTTTTTGGAAGAGTGGATCTGAGGGCATAGAGCTATAGATAATCGCTGGAAGACCCATTTTGATGGGAAAGGTCAAAGAACGCCTGTGGCTGAAGCCTTGTCATACATACAGGATACGTAAGTTCATATCCCTTGGGTAGCTGTTGACTTTTACTATGCAAGAGGTTTTTTTTCTTTTGGCATAATATTTGTATGGAAATATTTGTGGCTTTATGTGGTTCAAGATCCACTGTTTCAAAAAAGAATGATATATTTGTAATTTAGATAATGTTAAACTATAAAATGAAATAGTTACATAATCTAGAATCTTCAGTTACTGATTTTGTTTTGTATTTTCTTTCAAATTTCATACAATTTTTTTTTGTATTGTTTTGTTGTTACATCACTGAATGAAATGAAGGAAATGCAAAGGTTTTTAATGAATTGCTATGAAAAAACATTTTGCATAACTAAAGTTGAACTCAGATATAAGTAAAAGTTAACATACTGATTTTGGCTGAAGGTGGAAATATGCTGGGATCAAACTGCTGAGATTTGTTATTTTTCTATTTCTGTGCCTTTTACAATATTGCCGTGACTTTCCTCTTTTCTGCTAGATTGTGTAGGAGCTTTTAATGAAGGTTCCAGCATAGCTGATCTTTATATACATCTGTACAAGCATACTCCTCCCTTATAGAATAGCGCTTCTGTTTAAGCTAACACCCTGCAGTTCATTTTAGTATATTTTTTAATGTCCATTTTTCTATACTGACACAGCAAGTATTTTATTTATTCTTCATTTGTTTCCACATCTTGTCACTACTTGTCTATTTAGTTACACAGGCTACACTTACCTTATTGAACAGAAACCTACAACGAAATTAGCTAATTTTATAGCTTAAATTGAATAAAAAAATCTTCATTTTTTCTTCATATGCCCCTAATAATATTTTATGACACCAGACCTGTTAAAATATTTTTATTGGTCTCATGAAAGCAATAAAGTCTTTTAATCAAGCTAAGATATCATAAAAACAAATTGCTTTTTTCAAATATCTAAATACACAGAAATATATCCTGTCTTGTTGAAAGTCATGTTAAGTACATGAATTTAGGTAGTGGTCACGCTAATTTACATATGGTGAAAGTACCCTTAAAGTTACATGTTATTTATACAATACGGGCATAGAATGTATTTTATTGGAGATAAACAAAGGTAAATATCAGGTATCCCTAAGTTCTTGAGATTTTCCCTTAGTTGACTTGTCTAATGGCAATTTTGACATGTATATTAGAATCCTTATCCATTTTTTAAATAACATGATACTGCAATAAGCTTTCTATGACTTTCTCATCTATAGGGGATGGATTATGAAAAAACAGTTGTGAACTCTCTACCAATCTTTACAGAATACCTCCAGAATCCCCGATTAAAGCAGATCCATCTTTGGATTTAAGATGAGCGGCTGTTGATTGTTTTGTTTTTAACAAGTTGTACTCTTTTATTAAAACTTACTTAATATTAACAGATACGCTCAACCACAATTTCTCTTGTTTGATTTCTAGTGAATTCCTCACTTGGCATTCCTGACAAGTTTAGTCAGTACTCTCCCCCACAACCATGAATACAGTTTATACTGGATCACATGTTAGCAGCGCACGGGTTTGTGATTTAACATACAAAGACACACACATATGAATTGTACATGTATACACATTGGAGAGTTAACAAAGGACAGTAAAGCAACTCTGACATAAAAAAAATGTGGTGAGGTTGGTACAGTATTTGTTGGTGAGCGAAGACGCTTGTGGGTACATAGCTAACAGAATCAATGTTTTTAGTCAAAGTAAAAAAAGAAAAAAGTTGCATGTGCATACATGTCATTTTCCGAAGTAAAAAGTGAATTAATGTGTTATGCTTTTAGAAATGATTGAGTTATTAAGTTGGAGCTTTCCAGTTTTAGTTTAAATATCATTCTATGACATCGATGTTCATATGTGTGTATGTGTACATATATATGTGAATGTGTGTGTGTGCCGTGTATACTGTATGTATTTGCATGTGTGTATGTGTGTATTTACGTAATATATATATTTTTTTTTTTGTACTTGTTTCAGTCATTTGACTGCGGCCATGCTGGAGCACCGCCTTTAGAGTGGTGAAAGGGTACAGCAGGGATCACCACCTCCTGCCGGAGCCGCGTGGAGCTTTTAGGTGTTTTCGCTCAATAAACACACACAACGCCCGGTCTGGGAATCGAAACCGCGATCCTCCGACTGCAAGTCCGCTGCCCTAACCACTAGGCCATTGCGCCTATATATTCATATATTCGTACCATAAAAATTACACTTTCTTTTTTATTAGTGTAAGCACGTATGCTATAAAATCAACACATGGGAGATTTTTGTGTACGCTGCAGCGTATTATTCATTTTTATAGCTTGCATTATTTTAAAAGAATTCTTTTATAGTACCAATAAAATAGTTGATCAAATGTCATTTAAATACTGTACAGTGTTTCATTAAAACCAAAATGATGTTAATGAGAAATCCTCATCACCTGACAGCTAGAATTTGCATATGCATTGCTACGATGACATGTCATATATTCTGCTCCATCAGCGATGTCGTTTTTAAAGTCCATCAGATGTCGAGGCATCTCTGTTCTCCATAAGTCTTCACTAAAGCTTTGAACAATGTTCAAAGCTTTCGTGAAGTCTGGTGGAGAGAAGATGTACCTCAACATCTGATGGACTTAAAAAAAGAACGAAGTGTATATATATACCCCTATTCCCAATTCCTCTGTCTACGTAGGCTCTGTAGTGACGACCATGACTTTGAGACTCAGTCTCAACTCATGGCTCGCCACTTCATCCTACGTGGATACCCCCTCACCACTATCCACACCGCCCTTGCCAGAGCACGTTCCGTAGACCGTGCATCTGCCCTCTCCCCCCGAACCTGCCCTGTAGTCTCCCGCCTCCCTTTTCCCCTCACTTACCACTCCACGACCCTACTTCTCCAACGCACCATTCTTCGAGCTTTCCGGCATCTCCAGTCCGACCCGTCCACTTCCCACCTCTTCCCTAACTGACCCCTCACCTCCTTCAAACGAGACCATAACCTCTTGGTCCACAGCTTCTTCCCTGACCCTACCTCCCAACCTGGCTCGTTCCCCTGCTCCCGCCCACGTTGCCGCACTTGTCCTTACCTCTCCAACACCACCCTCCTCACTGGCACCCATCATCGACCCTATCGCATCATCAACTCCTTCACCTGCACCTCCAGCAATATCATCTATTGCATCTCCTGCTCTCTCTGCCATTCCCTGTACATCGGACAAACGGGACGCCGCTTGGCTGACCGGTTCGCGGAACACCTCCGTGACATCCGCCTTGCCAATGACACACCGGTCTCACGCCATTTCCGCTCCACCGGTCACTCCTTGCAACATCTGTCTGTGTTCGGATTGTCCTTGCACAGAGGCCATCCGGATTCCCGTTTGCGCCGTGAACAGGAATTAACCTTCACTCTTCGCTCTTTTACGCCATTTGGTCTCAACTCTCCCCCTCTTTTCATCTAACCTCCCCCCGACTCCTACTTCTCTTCAGTCCTTCATCTTTTCACCCCTACTCTCTTTCCCTCCTCTTCCCTTCTTCCCTCTTCTTCTTCCCTCTTTCTTCTTCTCTCTTTCTCTCTGCTCCCTCGCTCCCCTTCTCTCCCCCTACCCTCATCCTCCTTTCCCCTCTTTTCCCATCCCCCTCCTCTTCACCTTCCTTCTGCCCTCTCATCTCCTCTCTCCCCTCCCCCTCATCTCTCTTCCCTCCTCCTCCCCTCTCCCCTAATCTCCTCTCTCACCTCCCCATCATCTCTCTTCCCTTCTCTCTCTTCTCTCCCCCTTTCACTCTCCCCACAACCCCCACTCTACCCCAACCCCCAGCCAAACACACACCCCACATGGGCTTTCCACACTCTCGCCCCCACCTCCCCACAACATCACACCACACTACACTACACTACACTACACCATACGACATTACACATCACATCATACATACATACATACACACGTCCAGACCTTTCATACGCACATACATACTCTCTTATACACACATGCACCCTTATGTTGGGGCGAGGTCACTTGACCCTGTTATCTCTCCTACTATCCCTCTAGCGTCTAACGCCTGATCTCTGACTTCTGGCTGAAATCAGAACTCCATGTTCAATCGTTAGCTCCTGCACGCATTTTTTTTCTTTTTCTCTCCTTGTTTCTCTCCTTGTTTCTTTTCTGTGTATCTTTCTGTTGAAGAGCGTAGGCTCGAAACGTAAAAGACTTGTTTTACTTCTATTCCTGAGCGCCATACTAATACAATTGTTTGTTTGAACTCCATCTGCCTTCGTCTTTTGTTTATTTTCGTAAACCTTCCCGTTATATATATATATATATATATATATGAATACTCTTTGAATATTTTACTTGTTTCAATCATTTGACTGTGGCCATGCTTGAGCACCATCCTTAGTCGAAGAAATCGACCACAGGGCTTATTCTTTGTGAGCCTAGTACTTATTCTATCTGTCTCTTTTGTCGAACCGCTAAGTTACGGGGACGTAAACACACCAGCATCGGTTGTCAAGTGATGTTGGGGGACAGACACAGACACATAAACATATACACACGCAAACACACACATACACACATATATACATACGACAGGCTTCTTTAAGCTTCCGTCAACCAAATACACTCACAAGGCTTTGGTCGGCCCGAGCGTATAGTAGAAGGCACTTGCCCAAGGTGCCACGCAGTGGGACTGACCCTGGAACCATGTGGTTGGTAAGCAAGCTACTTACCACACAGCCACTCCTGCGCCTATATGTATATAATTCTTATATATATATGGCTTGCAAGATAATGTGAATTCGTGTGTTGAAGTAAATTTTGTTCTGGCTAGGGACAGTTATGTTAATATAATTAATACACACACTGGTTCAATTCCACCCCTTTTCTTTATTATTTGTCAATTGGTTAAATATCCAGAGAACTAATTTTGTCAAACAACAATAAAATATATTAGTTGGTTGGATATTTAACCAACTGAAATATTCTCTGACCAAAGTTCGCGAAGCTTCTTGAAATGGCACATTTCATGCACCATGACACAAGAGTAGTGGTGAATTTTGGTAAAAATTTAAAAAGAAGGAAAATTCACTGAAATTTTACGTTCGCTATATATATATATATATATATATATATATATATATATATATATATATATGTATGTATGTATGTATATATATACTCTTTTACTCTTTTACTCTTTTACTTGTTTCAGTCATGTGATTGTGACCATGCTGGAGCACCGCCTTTAGTCGAGCAAATCTAACCAGGACTTACTCTTTGGAAGCCTAGCACTTATTCTATCGGTCTCTTTTGCCGAACCGCTATGTTACGGGGACGTAAACTCACTAGCATCGGTTGTCAAGCGATGTTAGGGACAATCATATACGCACAAACATATACACACACATACACGCACACACACACACACACACACACACACACACACATATATACATATATATATATATACACATATACGACGGGCTTCTTTTCAGTTTCCGTCTACCAAATCCATTCACAAAGTTTTGGTCGGCCCGAAGCTATATTAGAAGACACTTGCCCAAAGTTCCATGCTTTGAGACTGAACCCGGAACTATGTGGTTGGTAAGCAAGCTACTTACCACACAACCACTCCTACGCCTATATATATATATATATATATATATGTAGGTTGTCAAAGAGTCCATACGTCAGATAAAAATGCACTCGTATATTTGTATATCTGTCAATAGACTGGGTATATTATCCGAAGGATACACTATTATATCATTATTGTTGACCTTACCAATATCGGCAGTAATGGATATATAATACTGTACACTTCAGATACTACACACACACACATACACGCACGCGCATGCACGCACATGCACGCACGCACGCACACACGCACACAAACATACACACACATACAGGATGTGGTGGGTAAATTGTCGTCATTTTATATATATTTAATTTTGCGCATGCGCATTCTTTATTTTTGATTTTGTCGACTACACAGTATAGTACAGTCAGTAGGGCACCGTCTGTAGAAAAAACGGCACCATGATGCAATTCACTTTGCCTGAAATTTGGAAACTACATATTGTATTGCTTGGCATTCGCGCCGGGGGTTCTAATATGAACATTTCAGGGTGTTTGGGTGTCAGTCTGAGGAAAGTGCAATATAAGGATATGTACTCAGAGTGATAAAAATCAAACATCCAGTCAACATCATGGTGTTTGGAGTGATCACTAGCGATGGCGACGTTATGCCTCCATTCATCTTCCCACACGGCTTTAAACTCAACACAGGCCTACATCAAGCAGGATATAATGCTACCCTGGTGGCTGCTGGAAGTCCCTATGTCCGGCAACAGGACTCTGCACTATACCGCACAAGCAGGAAAACCTAGTTGTTGTCAGACAATTTCTGCGACCACATCACCGCTATCATCTGGCCACCTAACTCAAATTGAAACGTCCTTGATTACTATGTGTGAGGCGCAGTTGAGCGGGAGGTCAACAAAACTCCTTGTAACACCAAAGTTGAATTGAAGGCAAGAATTATGGCAGCATTCATCAACTTAATCAAGAAGACCATTTAGAAGAGTTGCAGGAGATTCTGAAATCGTCTGGAGACCGCGGTTGAAGCCAATGGCGATTTAATTGAATAAATTTAGTCTTTAGTATTTCCTGATATTTTCATGTAATTTCGGTAAATATATCTGTTAAAATGAGATATCAATGTTATTTTCCTTTTTGCGTAATTTAGACGGCAGTTTATTCACCGCATCCCATTTACAGGCAGGCGTGGCTATTTGTTAAGAAGCTTGCTTCCCAGCCACATCGTTCCGGGTTCAGTCCCACTGCGCGGCACCTTGGTCAAGTGTCTTCTGTAATTGCCTCGGGCCGACCAAAGCCTTATGAGTGACGGAAACTGAAAGAAGCACATTGTATACACTCACACACACACACATGTGCGTGTGTCTTTGTGTCTGTGTTTGTCTCCCATCACCGCTTGACAACCGGTGCTGGTGTGTTTACGTCCCGTAACTTAGCCGTTCGGCAAAAGGACTCATAGAAAAAGTACTCGGCTTAAAAAAATAAGTACTGGAGTCGATTGTTCGACAAAAAAGGTTCCAGGCGGTGCTCTTGCATGGTCGCAGTTAACCGACTGAAACAAGTATATGAATAAAACAACACACATACGCGCACCCCCCACCCACTCACACAAAATGTTTACAAAGTAATATTGCATGTTTGACAAATTGGTCAGAAAGCAAAAGTCAGACAGCAGTAAGAATCTCTCGACTACTGATGGTCGAACGTTTGCTGTAGTGAGCCAAGTGACTGGCTTTCGGCGATTCTCTCGAACAAGTCATTAACAAAACCGTTTATGATAGTCACGGGTTCTTTTTGGATATTCCAGTATCGGGATGGTTCTGTTTCATAACCTTATAGATGTAGTTGGAGTAGCTTTCATTCCTCTTTCTCTTACTATTTTTACTGTTCGATCCAATTAGATTTGCCTTGACAGGCCTCTTGGTATCTTCGCTGTGTGACATCATGTACGATCACTGCAAACACTCCTCTCCATGTCTCCCATCTACATTACTTCACTCTGACCCCACTCACCTTTTCTTAAGTCCTCGTATAAAAGGTTGGTCAGGGTTGCCGTCACTCCCTCCTACCCATTATATTCTAACTACGTTCTGCTGTACTACAAGCCATTACTTACACCCCGGTGGGTCACCTCTTTTATCACTTAACATCTATTCTTACCTTTATCTGATCACCAAAGAGGAATTTGTTGCCGTGTGCAAGAGAGGAATACTGTGCTTGTTTGGTCATGTGATGCAGATGGTGCTTTTGTTCACCTTTAGTAACATCACTCACTATCCCCCGCCGACCCCATATATATCTGCCTTTCTCATCATATACCTGCTCCTTCCATCCTTTTATCATTCCGACTTTTCTGTTGGCTTGTTACCTCTCTTTCCTATACTCCTCCTAGGTTACCCGGATAAAGGTACACTCATTAGGCTGTTGAGTAC